>NC_081407.1:727971161-728271161 GCF_030272615.1 Cryptomeria japonica | reverse complement strand
TTCGGGATTCTCTCTAAAATCATCATATCCGATGGCCCTAAAAATTTGGTGAAAAGTTGTCGGGACCATGGCGCCCGGCGTGCACATGGTCCCGGACATTTTTCCCGAAATTTTAGGAGCGCGATCCAATCATAAAATAAAGCTTAACCCCAAGAAATTGGCGGGATATTCAATCTCTAGGTCGGCCAAAAGTTGAAATTAAGACCTAGGGTTTCATATATAAGAGCTCTCTTTCTTCATTTGAAAGGATCCGAATTTTGTTTTCAAGGACCTTCTATGCAGCGAAAGAGCAGATCTTTGAAGACTTCAATAACATTCAACATCCATCCATCAAACATTCATCAATTTCATTCATTTAGGGCTTGGGAGACATTGAAGAACAATAGGAGATTACCGACTGAAGATTGGCTTGTACTCCTCCCTTAAGGGTTGGGTATGATTTCATGTTGTTTTCATGTCTTTGCATAAGCTTCAATATATCCTTTATTCATGCTTTAGATCACTTTGCATCTTGATTTAGAGCATTTACATTATCATTTACAAGCAATTAGGGTTTACTTTCTAGGTTGCTCTAGTTTGCTTTCTTGCATTTAAGGACCTTGCACACACACTAGGTCTGCACACACAATACATTTTACAATACAACTTGGCTATTCGTGGAGGTGGAAATCACCGAAGCGGGGGTTTGACTAAGGCAAAACCCTATATAGCCGCCCAAACACCTTTTCAGATATAAGTGCAGGTTTTGGAATTCGGATGACGCCGCAAGTTGCAGATCCGGAAGAAGCAGACTGAGACCGACCTTCCCACCAAATCTCAGAGCGAAAGACCAGGACAGGGGCGTGGGGCGCCGTGGTCTTGCCAGGGCAGGGGCGTTGGGCGCCCTAGTCCCTGGGATAGGGGCGCTGGGCGCCCTGGTCCTCCTGACAGACAACATTTTCAGCATTTTTGACAGCTTTTCCAGAGTGCAAAACAGCAGTTTCCGGAGCAGTTTCAGGGGCAGAATCAGGACAGTGGCGCCCGCGCCCCCGTCCCGAACATTTTCAGTCAGATTTTAACTCCGGGTATGCATTTGCATTCTTGTCTTATCCTTGTATTTACAGCTTTCCATTGTTTAAGTTCAATTCTGCAATCTTGTTATTAGTTCGTACTTGCACTTTGGGGTTAGGAATTGAACTTGCATCATTCTATCTATCATTTGCAACAAAGGAATAGAAATCCTAATAGGTAGCCCGTGGCTCTCTCTTCCACAAAAAGAAGTAGCCAATTGTGTGATACCTCTAGGCTCTTTCGTATTCCACAAGTGTGTGATTGAAAGTGAGATTAGGGCATGTTTGCTTAGTGTCACTTTTTCCCCCCCACAGATGGAAAGCAGATTGTTTGTCAAATGGGGTATACACAACACATCATTGAAGGAGTTATCCCCAATGGAAATAGTTCCTTTTCCAATCATATCCATGTATGTATGATTTCCCATCAAAATTTGCGGCATGGTACAAGGCTCAAATGAAGATAACATAGACTGTGAAGATGCCATATGATGAGAAGCCCCTGAATCTAGAAGCCATCTCCCTGAATCATGACTTGTAGTAGCACAAAGATATTTTCCTTTTCTTGTCCCAAAAGAGTGAGTCTTCCCACTTGTAGAAGCCATGAATGCTTGCCCTTTTCCTTTTGAATGTGAGGAAGTGGAAGTTGATGAATCATCCTTCTTGTAGACATTAGGCAAATCAATGTTATGCTTTTTGAGGATGTGTGTGAGCTCATCAATCTTCTTATAATGGCAATGACGCTCCTCATGACCAAACTTTTTACAATAGGCACAAGTAGGTCTCTCCCTCTTTGGTGAATTGTTCCTCTTGGAAGAGGATGAATCTCCTTGTTGTGGAGAAGGTGGTGCTTTGTCCTTAGGCTTTGATTGCCATTTCTTCTTGTTTGAGTTGTCCTTTCCTTGATTTGCCACTAATGCTTGAGACTTAGAAGTCTTAAGAATATCCATGCTTATCAACTTAGTTTGTTCCATCATCAACATTTCTGCGAAAGCATCAAATGTAGGCATTGTGTAGCTTGAACCCATTGTCATCCTATGGGTTTGGAAACTAGAAACAAATGATGCATATTCTTGTGGAAGCTTGCTCATCAAATTGAAGATCAATTGAGTATCCTTCTTATCAATGCCACAATCCTTGATTTGTGCCCTCAACTCTTTTGCCTTAGTGACATAATCTTGTATGGTATCAAATTTCTTGGGATCTAACATGGTGAGATCACTATCAATCTGATATCCTCTAATCTCATCAACTTGACTATACAAGTCTTGAAACTTTTTCCAAGCATCCTTGATTAGAGTACATTTCTCAATATGAAAAATGAGATCCTTTGATACATACTTTCTTAAGGTACCAATTTCCATGATATTTTTAGTGATCCAATCCAAGTGACCAACATGATCAACCTTAGGATCAACGGGAGCAACAATAGTTCCATCAATATAATTTGTTAGTCCTTTTCCATAAGTTTACTCTATGCATCAATTTTCCAAGTAGCATAATTATGAGAAGTTAAGAGAGGAAACCTAGAAGAACCCATAGCATGAAAAAGGAAGGAACACAAGAGCACAAAATCACAAGAGACACCCCCCCAAATTCCATCAATCAAAGTACGCCCCGCCCCCCCCCCCACACAAAAAAAAAGGGATGATTTTGGCACTTTATATGTAGTGCGTGTAAAATAGGCCACTTAGCAAGGTGGACTTTTGATTTTGTTTTACAATTGCCCCAATAGGTTGAGAACTACAATGCAAAAGACTAGCAAGATAGATCTATGCAATACAAGTGCCAAATTGGCCAAAATATGCTGAAAGTACAATTTCTACCCAAAATCGCTACAAACTGATAGCATATTATGAAAGTAGAGGAAATAGGTGTGGTAGGTAGGAGAAACAATAAAATATTCCACATGAGATGGATCACCCATCGAAGGTGGAATTATCACTCCATAATAAGTGGATATGATAGAGTAGTAACAAGATCAACACCATAAAAGGTGGGATTTCTCCTACACACTATCCTAATGTGGCACAAACACCCAAGTGTCTCATACCCAAACTACTATGATATGCATTATCCTAAGTAAACTTAAGTAAGGTGTAATAATATCCAAGATGAATAATTATTTACACCAACATGAAGAGTGAGGTAGGGAATGCAATTAGACAATCAACTTGGAGAATTTGAGTAATGAATTGATTCTTTTTGTGAAGAAAGTATCTATACATGAAATACAAGATATAATCAAAGAGAAAACAATTAGGACATTTATAAATTAGAACTGGAATTTAAAAACTAATGCAAAGAAAATTAACCAGAGAACACTATACGGAAAAGACCCATAACATGTTTGCAATCAAGTGAAATTCATAAAATTATAGTTGACTTTCATTTCCCTTCCAACTTAGCATTTAACAAGATTGAATGTTTGCACACACGAAGGGCTTATATATTCATTTCCAACAACATTTAAATCACTCATAGTTTTTAATAATTTCTTTTGTCACTCTATGAACTACAATTACAAAACACTTACCCCTTGCATGTGTTTCAAACTAGATTTCAAGATTTGTTGCTCACATTCTTAGCACATGTTGCTTTTTAGGTCTAAAGGTTATCTTTCACTTGAGTCTAGTTAGGATTTTTATAGGCCCTCATTGGTTCTTCTTGAAATTATGGTCAATCGTATTTAAAACAAATGGAAGGTCCTGTTTTTTTTGTAATTGTAGATCATAGAAAGGGACAAAAGAAATTATAAGAATGAATTATTCAAATGACATTGGAAATGAATATATAAGCCCTTCATGTGTGCAAACATTCTATCTTGTTAAATGCAAAGTTAGTAGGGAATTGGAAGTCAAATATAATTTCACAAATTTAGTTTAGTTGCAAACATGTTATGGGTCTTTGCCATGTTGCACATCAAGCGTTGAAAGTTAACGTGAAATTTATGAATATTTCTCATTTTTAGGGTAGTTCCAAAGTTTCCCAGTATAGTTTTATGGAGAATATAAGCTAGTATGAAGTTTAAAAAAATTGTTTGGTTGCTAAAGATTTTCAAAATCTATGGTTATAATATTATAGAAATTGGAAGAATAAGACCAATTTGCAAAAACTGCTCAACTACATAAAAAATCATAATTAGAACTCAATATAAAGAAAATCTCAATAAAAAATTTACAAAAATGCTTGATTGCATGGAAAACCTAGGGTTTCACTTTAAGCTAGAACACACCTCTTCCAATTCACAAGAGGACAAAATTTGGAAACGACTTTGTTTAAATTTTATGATTGATTTAAAAATAATTTGAGTCTTCTTACAAAAAATGATGACAACATATGCTTAAGAGGGAAGAAAAAGAGCATATGGAGGAGATTCCAGAGAGGCAAAAGAACTATCACAAGGTGGAGAATAAATGGCTCACTAAGTACAACCTCACACAAATCAAGGCTTCTAGATGTATGAAATAGATTTAGAGATAAAAAAGTACCCAAGTTACTATCATATGTCACAAAAGAGGCATCATGATAAAATATAGTTGCAAAGGAAGTGATCTTGGTACGAAAACGAGAAAATAAATTCATGATAAAAAAGATGAAAGTGTGTATGGGAGGATGGTTGGGTATGATAATTAAAATAAAGAGCCAACCCTAATCAAGATATTGGAATGAGACAAGAATGAGGTAGTACCAAATTTAAACAAGTTTGAAATAAATATATTACATTCATATGTAACAAAAATAGAGATTGCAAGAAAGGTAAAAAACCCTAGGGAAAAACCCTAGAGACATTCAAAAGTTAATTCACAAAAAAGTGTAAGAGAAAATACACATTATTACATAAATATCTAGGCTAATTAAATAAATAAAGCAATTAAGCAATAATTAGTTCATTGATAAATGAGTTGTGATTGGAAATAATAAGTACTAAAATTAAACATAAAAAAACATAAACTAGGCTTTGGAATTTTGGGATCGATGAAGATAGGCGAATGGTGGTGTTGTGGATTCGCACAGGCTAGGGCTTGCCCAACTTGCATTTTTTTTTCTTTTGTTTCCTGCATTTTGGGGTGGAGCTTGGGGTTTTTGGTTGTGGTGAACGTGTGGGGAGGGTTGGTGTGGGCATGTAGGCTGGTTTTGTTCCATTTTGGGGGTTTTTATGCTACTCATTTTTGGGTGGGTGTGGGTTTCTCTTCCAACAATAGGTTTGTTTTCTAATTTCATCCTCTTAGGCTTGAGGAGTGCAAATGTGATTTAGTTTGGAGGTTTCTTTCTTTTTCCTTTGGGTGGGGTGTTTTCCCATAATTTTGTTTTTTTTAGTGTTAACTCTTTTGATTTTGATCTAGGGAAGCGATCTATCCATCATAGAGAGTGGGGTTTCTTTGAGCTTACTAGCATCTAGTAGTAAGGGCTTTGTAGATCCAATTTATTCTTTGCATGCAAATTCTAAGGAGCAGTTGAACAAGATTTCATCTGGCAATGGTTCTTCCTCAGCAAAGGGTTTTCCAAGAGTCAAAGAAGTGAATGGTTTGGAGAGATGCCAAGATTTTTGTATTTTGGTAATTCAGCCAAAAACGGTCGTGGAGGATGTTACGTATTTGTGCAATCATGCTCTTATTTGCAAATTTGTGGGGCTCTAACTTTTAGATGCTTGTTCTGGAGTCTTGGGTGTGGGGAGTCTAGAACCCTAAAGGTGATATGGATCTAATGATGGTTACAAATAACTACTTCCTACTCTCTTTTTTGTGCATGGTGCATAGGAAGAAGGCCTTTAAAGAGGGCCCTTATTTTTATAATCGAGTTGGGCTCTTCATCAAGGCCTAAAATGTAGTGCTCAATTCAATCTAGGATCTTCTCTTGAAAGTGCTTGTATGGGGTTGTCTTCCTAGGCTCCCACTTGAATTTTGACGAAGTGATATTCTTTACTTGATTACTCTCTTACTAGGCAAACATATCAAATATGTGATTTAGACTCAAGTTAGGAAGGTAATCTCTTATGCCCAAATTTGTGTTGAAGTTGATTTAAATAACCCATTACCAGATTTTGTAGAAATATGCCTTGGAAGTTGGATCCTCTTCTTGGATTTAACTGGTAGATTATGGAACACTTCCATTCAGATGTTGGATGTGCCATGAGTATGGCCACTTACAAAATAAACACCCTCATTCTAATTTGATAGCTAGTGTAGCTAATGTTCCTTCTAGTTTGGCTCTTATGGTTGATAAAGGAAAGGATCTTGTGATTGATGGGGGTGTGAATAAGGAAGAGTTTATTCTAGTTAAGCCTTGTAACAAGAGGATGGGACAAAATAGAACTTTTAAGGATAGGCAAAATGATGAGACATTTAACTAGTTTGATGCTTTGGATGATTTGATCCAAGAAGAGGGAATCCCAATTGGGTTGCATTCTAGTGTTGGGTCTTTAGATGTAGCTTTGTCAGAGGATGGTAGGAATGATAACTAGAATTTTCCTTCGGTGGATCATGAAGATAGGCAAATGGAAACAAATTTACCCTATCATAATCCAGATGGTCCAATACCAAGTGGAACTCTTGTCCAAAAGGATGTTAGTGCTATGACGAATCCTGCCTCTCCTCCAGAGAAGGAGAGATTTGAGCTCGGTAAAAACAATGGATCCCCTCAAGCCTTGGGAGTGCACCAAAAATCCATTATGAAGGCTCCTCATGAGAAATTATCGAAGGCAAGATGTAAGACAGGCTAGGTTAAGGTAATGCTAGTTTGTGAGATGCTGGTGGAATCTGGGTCAACAAAGACTATTGAATCCCACTTCTTTTAGTCTCATAGACGATTTTCATATCTTGGAATGTGAGGGGTATGAATAACATCCCTCAACAAAAATGTTATTTGAGAGTTAATCGACTCTCATTCTCCAGACATTGTTCTTATCCAAGAAACTAAGTTAGGTATGGATGACTTGTTAAACAAAGCTCCCAGAATCTAATCTAACAGCTCTTGTGAGTGTGTTGGGGTACATGGTAGCTATGGGGGTATTGCTTGTTATTGGAACCCAAAGAAGATTATTCCTTTGTGGTGGATTTTGAGTTTCTCCTCTATTTCTTTGGTTTCTTCTATTTTTTATTCTAGTGAAAATTGTCTTTTTACTAATGTCTATGCTGCTGTCGATCTCTGGTTCCCCTTCTTCCTTGTATTGTGGCCAATCTCAACTCTAGTCTCACATTAGACTTGCCTGATCTCTGGTTCCCCTTCTTCCTTATATTGTGGCTAGCAACATTAATGCAATTTCTATTTTACAAGAAAAAAGAGGTGGTTTAGCTAGGTTGGACCATTCTACTAATCTCCTTAGAGATAATATGAATTTATTGAATTTAATTGATGTGAAATAAATTAATGGCATCTTTAATTAGAATAACAAGAATGGAGAAAAGGCTATTTTAGATAGGCTTGATAGGTTTCTTATTTCTAGCTAATGGTTGGGTGATAGGTGAAATACAGGCTCTAAGATCTTAGAGTGGAGAGGCTCAGATCAATAGAAAATCAAACTCTCAGTTATTTCATTTTAGGACCTCAAAAAACGCTTCCTTCAAGTTGCACCTATGTAGTTGTGGGATCTCTCTCTAAGACCTAATGACTAAATGGTGGCAAGAAGGGAAGCCTACTCATGGTAGGGCTAATTACTCTTTTGCTAAAAGAATGTTATACATGAAGTATAAGTTCAAGAAGTGGAATAGACAATGCTTTGGTAAGCTTTAGGCCAATAAATGGCTAACCCAATCTCATCTTAATGTTATTACTTATTTGATCCAAGATCAAGGATTGACCTTGAATTTGAGTAAAGAGGAATCAATAGCTATCAAGGAAGTGGAAGAATGGGAGCTTTGTGAGGAGATTTTTTGGAAGAAATTTTTTCGCATTGTTGGCTTCAGGAGAGAGATGGGAAGGCTTTTTTAATTCATAATTCTATTAAGGCTAGGAGGAGTGGTAATCTTATTACCTCTCTCATGTCCTTTGAAGGCTCCCATTTATCTTGAAAGGGAGATATTTCCAGGGAGGCTTCTCAATATTTCTCTACTTTGTTTACTAAAGACTCCCCGCAAATATTGATGCAAAAATCTCTATTTTAGATTTTTTTCCTTCATTGGTTTCTAATGAGATGAATGAGGCCCTCATGTGTCCCATCTCATTGCAAGAATTGGAGGAGGTTGTATTCCATATGAAAAAAGGTAAATCCCTAGGTCTTGATGACTTTCCTATTGAATTCTTTTAGGAATTATGGGAGATTACCAAATTGGATCTCTTAGAGGTGGCTCAAAAGTTACATAGGAATAAACAAATGTTAAAAGCTATGAATTCTACATTTCTAGCTCGCATTCCTAAGAAAGATGATGCAAATAGTTTGGAACAGTTTAGACCCATTGATCTATGTAATGTGACCTACAAAATTATCACTAAATTGATAGTCAAAATACTTAATCCATGCCTCAAATATTTGATATCTAACAAGTAAGATGGTTTCATTGGTTGTAGGCATATTCTTGACAGGATTGTGCTTGATATGGAGGTCATTCATTCTATGGTGTTTTTTAAGGAGAAGGTGATGTTTATCAAACTTGAGATGGAAAAAGCTTATGACAGAGTTAAATGTTCATTCTTACAAAGGATCCTTCTCACTTTTGGCTTTGGGGGTGATTGGGTTAATTAGATCTTGAGTTGTGTTACATCCTCCTCCATCTCAATTCTTATCAATGGGGAGCCGCCATAGTTGTTCAGTGCTTCTTGAGGTCTTCGACAATGGGATCCTCTTTCCCATTATCTATTTATAATCACAACATAAGGATTGGGTAAATTTATCAAGTCTTGTGTCAGATAAGGCTTGATTCAAGGTTGGAGCTAGAGAAATAGTATGCCTCCTCATTCTCGTCTCTAGTTTGTGGATGATACAGTCATGATGGGTATGACCAAAATCAATGAAGCAATGAATTTTATGAGAGCCTTGGATACTTCCTTGGTTGCCTTGGGCCAAAAAATTAATGGAGATAAATCTTCTATATCTTTCCTTAATACCCCTCAACTTATTCAAAGAAGGATTGCTTGGATTTTTAGATTCAAAATTGGCTCTCTACCTCTAGTTTATCTTGGGATTCCTCTAGTCGTTGGAGCTCAATGCATGGAGTTTGGAAGGAGTTTTTGGATAAGTTTCATATGAAAGTTAGCCATTGGACTTGTGGATGGATTTCATATACTAGGAGAGTGATCCTTTTGAATTCATTGGTGCAGGCTTTGCCTATTTACATGTGTTTTTTATAGGTTGCCCCTTATAGCTTCGTTAAAGAGTTTGATGCTCTTTCTCATTAATTCATTTGGTATAGAAATTTTCTCCCATTAAATTGGATCCTGGTTAAATATGACTAATTTTTCGATTGAAGTGGGAGGGAGGTCTTGGTCTCTAGCCAGTGGGCATAATTGGTCAAGCTTTAGTTGCTAAGTTGTACGACAATGGTGTACTTGTCTAGATAATGAGTGGGCTAGAATTATTACTCATAAGTACCTTCAAGGTGTGAGAAGCTCTATTGTACCTCAACATAGCCTTGTGGGTAAACGTTCTATGATCTGGGACACACTCAAAAGAGGAGGAAAGCTTATCAAGGAAGGCTTGTTTTTATTTGTAATAAGGGTGTTGATTCTCTTTTTCTACTTGATTCTTGGGATGGTTATCCCCAAATTGTTTCATAGTTCCCCCACCTCCAGTCTCTTTGTAGCATCCTATCTGAAGATGGCTAGACTAGGGTGGAGGATTTCAAAACTATTAATATTACTAGAAGGATGCAAATGGTATTATGGAAGACTATCAAAAATTTGCTAGGATATTGGCATATAGGTTATGTAGCTCCTTGAAAGGGGGGGTAGTTTGGCCTATAATGCTGATCCAAAGGGAAAATTCTATGTGGCCTAAGATTATTTGGAGTTGGATAGACAACTCGATGGGCAAGTTGGTGTTCCTTGGTGGAAGCAGGTCTAGAATAAATTCTCTTGTCCAAAATGTAATTTTTTCTTGTGGCTAGCGGCAAAAAATAAGTGTCTTAGGAGAATTTTCTAAAGAGGGCTTTCCAAGGTTCTTTTATATGCGCTCTCTATTGTAATAGTGAGGAATTCACTTCACATATTTTTTTCCAATGTCAATACTCTAGGGAGTTTTGGCATTGGTGATGGGAGGTAGGGCAACATGCTCGTGTTCATGCCACTTCTTTAGTTGAATTCTAGGAAAGTCTGGGTAGACCTTTGGCTAAGACATATTTTATTCAAGTTGCTTGGGCTATTGGCCCTCCATTTAGTATTTGAAATATTTGGTTGGAAAGGAATCACATGATATTTTAGGATTGCAAACTAGTGGGGATTACTTGTGGCAAAATATTATTAGTAGGCTTTAGGAGACTATTTCTACTAAATGTGACCATTTTATGATAATGGACCCTAGTGATTTTGCTGTTATAAGGAATTTGAATTTGTGGGGTAATGGTTTGCATTTTTTTGTTGGTAGGAAGCCTCAATCAGCTAAACAAAAGATTCATCGAAGAAGGAGATGGTCTCCTCCTCTTGTGGGAATCTTGAAGGTTATTATAGACGAGTTATCCAGCGAGAATCATAGACAAACAAGAATTAGTGGCAATGGTAGAGATGATGGTGGTGGTGTTGGGTTCTTTTTCTTTGTTTACAAAGGAAATCACTCTAACAATCTGATTGGAGGCTCTTGCAATTTTGTTTGTTGTTGAGAGAGGGAGATCACTCGGTCAGAGGAAATATTATTTGCGAATTCAACTCACAAATTGTGGTGGATTTTCTAAATGAGAAAAGACTAGAGGGAGTTAATTGACAACTAGCCTTAGTGGCAAGTAGATCTTGAACCTTGATTATTCTTTGGATTATATTTCTTTCTGTCATATTCCCAGGGATTGGAATAGAGTGGTTGATTTCTTGGCTAAGTGGGATTCTGAGTAATTAGTGGGTTGGGATGTTGTTGACTGGGGGTTAATAACCCTAGATTATTCTGGGACTCTAGAAAATTTAATCATGGAGGATAGGAATATGTAATGTTTCTTTTGGATTGTTCCATTGGGAACTTATTTGGGTGGTTGTTTTGTGTCTTTGTTGGGCCCAAGGCCTTTCCTAGTGTACTTCTGGCTTTATATTGAATAATTTTTTAGCGCTTTTAAAATGAAAAATTAAATAAACTAAATGGCGATAAATAGTTAAAGTTTGAAGATGGGAAGATGAAATTGAAAATGCTTAGAATTGATTTCCCTCATTATAGATTATTAGGGCTTGCTCGAATGGACAATTGATAATCTACAAAATAAATATAACTTGATCTAGTTTAGATTTGTTCTTGTAGGCTTGATCTTTGTATTTATGGAATTGAACTACAATGTGAAACTTAATGTTGGGATTAAGGTGTCTCAACCTTCGAGTCCTAGCACTGAATATTTAATTATTTGGTGTAGAATTGATTATCTTAAAGTATTAACTTTCTTGTTTTCCATATCACTTTGTGGGACCTCTTGGTGAGGTGGCATCATACATGGTAGGTGATGTGTATGACACGATCCCTATTTTTAAGGAAGTTGGTGCTCGCTCATAAGGACCTATTTTTAAGGAGGTAGGTTTCATAAGTTTCTATTCTAGAGCTAGATAGATTATGGCAACTTTCTATATTAACAAATTATGATAGTTATAAGAGTTTGAATTAGTAGTTTTCATAATATGAATGAAGAGGAATTAGTTGTGAGTCTTGCATGTGAAGAGGAAGCTTTTGCTTGGAAAAGTATGCTTAACAAGTTGAGTTGATTGTTTCTAATATAGTAGGTGACAATTAGAAATAATGTATGTTGTTATACTTCAATGCTGACATAGTAGGATAAGGCTAATACCTTGCATTTGATGTAGATTGATTTTGTGCATAGAGGAAAGTTTAGGATGTCTTTCATGTCGAAGATTGTGATATTTGATTTAGCAAGTTAGCTTGGACTAGTGCACGTTCTCTGTTTTGTAGTTTGATGCATGCAATGTTTGTAGAGACGAAACATGGTAGACCTGGGTGCTCATTCTTGTGTTCTATATATACTTGTTGTGTTACATCATTTTGTAGTGTGGGTTGTTGATTTTCAAAGATGCTATTATGCTACCAAAATTATTCTAGAATCTTGTTGTATTGTGAGATCTCTTGAAGAGCATTGGCTTTGATATTGTATTATAATTGTTGTTGTTGCTTAATAGTATAACTGACTTGGGTATTTTAGAGTCTGTTTTTTTTCCCTACAAGGATTTTTCCCATGTAAATATTGTGTTATGATTTTATGTGTTTATTGCATATCTATTTATGATATTTTGTATGTTCATATGAAGCTATAGATATTAAGGGATTTATTAAATTTTTGCTTTTCTATCTTGATTAGTTTGGTGTAGGAAGCATATTTCATGCACCTGACTTCCTTTCATTAATCTTGTACCTATATTTTTATTTGCAAATCTACATAAGGATTATAGGTTTTTATGAACACATTCTAGGAAATCTATTATTACAAGAGTCATATTCTCACCCGTTAAACTTGTAGTCAAACTAGCTTTATATATTTGAGAAAAAAAATTGGAGACAACAAACAAGCATGTAATGAACCTAGGATGACTTGTGCTAAAGTAATCTCTACTAATGATGCTATATTCATTTATCCCTTTTGCAAATCAAATTCTAATTGTGCTCAATATATTCATAGCTGGTATTTCATGATTTCTAAATGAATGAATTCTTTAAATATAACAAACTAACATTCAAATCAACACCAAATATGTTTTAAGTTGGCTTATAACAACTAGTGAAATAGTTAGTACAAATGCTTTTGGATGTATTGTGTGAGTTTTTTTGTATTGACATTTTAGATAACTCTTAATGCTTCTAGATATAACAATGTGACCTAGACATACTGATTATTGGTGTTTATGAAAACCTTTGAAAAATCCACCCCCAGTCAAACTAGCTTTATAACTTTGAGCAAACAAATTAAAGATAACAAACAAGGTTGTGATAAACCTAGTATGACACTTCCTAATCTAATATTTGATAATAATGCCATGTTCATTTTATCCATTGAGCAAATTAAATTCTAGACATGCTTAATAGATTCAAAGGTGGCCTTCATGAAATGAATTCCTTAAATATAACAACACAACACTCAAATTGACACCAAACATATTTTAGGATGGCTTATAGCAGCCGGTAAAATGGCTAGTACAAATGCTTTTAGATGTAATTGTGTCACTTTTTTTGTATTAACAATTCAAATCACTCTTAACATTTGTTTAGAGCTAGATGTAACAACATAATTTTTTTATTCATTGTTTTGAATCATAAGTATTGATTTAAAAATTGACACATAATTACATCCATAAGCATTCTTGATCACTACTATGAACTACAAAAATATTACATCTCTTAGTGAAAATTATTGACAATGTATAAATTTGAATTTAAAATATTAATATTTTAGGGTTCAAATTAATGGTTGTGTTAGTACCTTGTGTCAAGTTTGCACTAAATGATTTAATTTGGGGTGATGAACATAGGTGTTGGAACTTGTCCTACATCTCCCCTTAGGATTCGTGACATGGTTTTAATAGCCTCCTATGAGATCCTTAACTGGAATGGTAGCAATTTCCTAATTAGGTGTATCTTTTGGAAAGAATAACTTGCTCAACTCCCTACAAGTGGTATTAGAGCGAGGTTGTAGGTTTGAATCATTTCGGCTAATGCTGAGAGGGAGATTGTTGGAACATGTCCAACGTCTCTCTTCAGGATTCAATGCATTGTTTAACAACCTCTTGTGAGATCCTTAACTGGAATGGTAGCAATTTTTTAAATAGGTGCATCTTCGGGAAAAACAACCAATTTATCTCCCTACATTGTTAGACAGTTCAAATAACTGGAAGACAACTGAAAGGGTGGGGGGTGAATTAGTTGTCACAGATTATCGGAACCATTAGCAATTTAAAATTTAATATCGGAACCTAAAACATTAATACTGGAATAGCAGTTAAAGAAATTAAGCATAAACAATAATCACAGAATAAAAGCCATTCACATAACACCAATATTTGTATGTGAAAAAACCGGAAAGGGAAAAACCACGGTGGGAAGCCTACCCACAGTCAGATAATATTTTTGCAGTAAGTATGTGAATTACAATTAAGGGGCCTTCATTTGCAGGAAGGCCAACAGCCTAAAGCACATTGCTCATCAAAAAAGGAGCCTCACTGACTATATAGAAATCCAGACTACAATCCAAAGAAGTGTTGAACTGCAAAAGATAGCATCTCCTGTGCATGAGTACAATTTCGGTTAAGCTCAATACCAGAGGACTAAATTCTCTTACATAAACCCAATTCGATCTCCAATGATCGACCAACTCCTCTCCCTGAATGATATTACATTATTCGCAAATTACATTCCTTGACCATGACCTCATACATAACCATGATGATCTACAATGAGATCTTACATCTATATATACAAATCCTTGACCATAAACAATCAAGTCGGCCACCAGACAATAAACCAATTATATAATTACAAACCATGTTGGTCTTAAACCAAACAAATAATATCCAACACATTAGACATCCCAGAAAGACATCGATAGGTCCAATCCACACGTTACATTAAAGTCGGTCCATAACCTAGATCAGTCGGGCAATGATCTCCATCCGCCAAGTCTCTAACATGATCACCAACAACATCCTGAAACTCCACAAGAAGCTACACCAATACCGCGTATGCAATTCATCAAAGATCTTCACAAAAAGCTCTGCCGGTGAAACCTTTGCCGGAACTAGAAACTAAGCTTCTAAACAAAGAGGATAGCATCCGATCACCAGACCAAAACCAACTGACCAAATATGAGAATGAGTATCATGAACAAGCCGATTCCATCACCAAACTATACCGGATCATGTCAGACCCAGATCAACCAGAAACCACTCAACCTACCGAAACCAGAAGGGTGTCGGTAAAGCATCCAAACAACTAGTGTTGGCATCAATGACAAAACATCAATGCAACACATAATCAATTACACCAAATGGCCAACAATCTCCCCCTTTGGCATTGATGGCAACACTAGATGTGTAAAACATCTAAGTACCAAGAAATGCCAAACAAGTCTCCCCCAAATGGAAGATAGCCAACAATCTCCCACATACAACTTTGAATGTCAATATCTCTCTCTTTACTCTTTCTTATTCATATCTCTCCCCCTTTGACTTTTTCTTTTTCTTTCTTTGTCTTTTTCACATCAATATCTCCCCCTTTGACATCAATGCCAGAAATCTGACAAAAATATCAAAGCAAAAAAAAACATAAACCACTGAATCACAAAGCTGACTACTCCCCCTGAGTAGTAGCATCCCACATTAATGTTGAAATGAATAGTATCTCTGATAGTGCATGCCAAATTGATGCCAAACCACATCAATCAAGTCTCTATCGGAGGGGAAGAAACTCTCAATCTCTCTCAGGTACTCAAATGATTCCTTGGGCAAAGGTTTAGTGAAAATATCTGCAATCTGCTCTTTAGTGTTCACATAAACCAGTCCAACTTCATTTGCTTCCACCTTTTCCTTCAAAAAGTTATACTTTATAGATATGTGCTTTGTTTTGGAATGAAATATCGGATTCTTTGATATATCAATAGCAGCAGATTTATCACAGTGAATAACTATCGTACATCACAATCCACCTTTATATCCTTCAAGATTTGTTTCATCCATAAAAATTGTGTACAGTTAGTAGCAGCAACAACATACTCAGCTTCAGTAGTAGATAAAGAAGTACATGACTATTTATTGTTGATCCATGAAACCAACTTCTTTCCGAGAAAGAAAGCTCCACCTGAAGTGTTTTTCTGGTCATCAAAATTTCCAGCCCAATCAGCATCTGTATATGCACATAAAGTAAAGTTGTCATCCTTAGGGTACCATAAACCATATTTTGATGTACCTTGTAAGTATCTAAAAATCCTTTTCACCGCACTCATGATTTTCTCTAGGATCACTTTGAAATCTTGAAACAATACAAACAACATTCATAATGTCAGGCCTAGTTTGAGTCAAATAAAGCAAACCTCCAATCATAGATTTGTATTTTGTAGGATTTACTGGTGCAGAAACATCTTTTCTTGTCAATTTCTCACTTGTAACCATAGGAGAACTTACCGGTTTAGAATCTCCCATACCAAACTTCAACAATTCCTTAGCATATTTAGTTTGACAAATGAAAATATCTTTGTCAGTCTGAGTAATCTGCAAACCTAAGAAAAATTTCATCTCACCAATCATAGACATCTCAAATTCTTTCTCCATATTCTCAGAAAATTCTATGCATAACTTATCTTCACCTCCAAAATTAATGTCATCAACAAATACTTCAATAATCAGTATATCATCATCAGTGATCTTATAATATAAATTACTGTCAACATTGCCCTTAGTAAAACCAAGATTCAAAAGATATTTATCCAACCTTGCATACCAAGCTCTAGGTGCTTGTTTCAATCCATATAAAGCTTTCTTTAACCTGCAAAACATATTTGTATCATCTGATAGTGAAAAACCATTAGGTTTCTCAATATAAACTTCCTCATCAAGATCTCCATTAAAAACTACACATTTAACATCCATCTGATAAACCTTGTAGTTTTTATATGCAACATAGGCAAGAAATAATCTTACAGCTTGAATCCTAGTTATAGGTGCAAAAGTTTCTCCATAATCAATTCCTTCATTCTGAGAATATCCTTTATAGACCAATCTAGCCTTATTTCTTATAACTTGACCATCCTCATTCAATTTATTCCTAAAAACCCATTTAGTTCCAATAACATTTTTATTTTTAGGTCGGGGAACCAAGGTCCATGTGTTATTTTTCTCAATTTGATCTAATTCTTCTTCCACAGCTTTCAACCAATATTCATCTTTGCATGCCTCAATTACTGATACCGGTTCAACTTGTGAAATTAAACATACCTCATTAGTTGTCAGTCTTCTTCTTGTCATCACTCCATTGCTCTTATCCCCAATGATCTAATCTTCTGAATGATTCAATCTCACATATCTAGGACTCTTCTGACTTTCTGTTCCTCTTCCCTATTCTTCAGTTACCATAGAATTCTCTGATACTGTCGGAGTAACTGGTTCAACACTCTGTTCTGGCAAAGGTGCTATTGGTTCAGATATAATTATTTTCACTGCCGGTTTCTTCTCATAAACTCTGATTTGACTTCTGTTCAACTCATCTACTTTGACATTAGCACTCTCCACAATTCTCTGCAATCTCTTGTTATAACGTCTATATGCTTTGCTTTCATTAGAATAACCAAGAAATATGCCTTCATCACATCTAGGATCAAATTTCCCAATGATATCATCTCTCCTGATATAACATTTACTACCAAAATTTTTAAAATACTTAGTTGTAGGTGTAATGCCAAACCATAATTCATAAGGTGTCTTACCGGTTTTTCCTTTGATATGTACTTTGTTGAATGTATAAACCGTTGTGCTCGCTGCTTCTCTCCAGTAGATATGAAGTAGACTAGCTTCCATCATCATTGTTCTAGCAGCATCCAAGATAGTTATGTTCTTATTTTCCACAACTCCATTTTGCTGAGGTGTCCGGGGAGCAGAAAATTGTCTTCTTATACCATGCTTCTCACAAAATTTATTAAACTCGTCGGATGTGAATTCTCCACCATGATCTGACCTCAAACATTTAATTTTCAATCTTGTCTCAGTTTTCACTTTAGCCTTAAAGATTTTAAACTTTTCAAATGCTTCAGATTTTTCTTTTAAAAAAGTAACCCACATCATTCTAGAATAATCATCAATGGTTAGCATGAAATATCTATCACCATGAAAACTTTGAACTCTAGCAGGGCCACACAAATCAGTATGAATAAGATCAAGAACATCATTTGATTTATCTTGTATACTTCTAAAAGAGGTTCTGACTTGTTTACCCATTTGACATTCTTTACATACCGAAGTATAGGGCTTCATAATCTTAGGTATATCCCTAATTGCCTTAATGGAACTGATCTTCACAATGCAATCAAAATTCACATGACACGGCTTTTTATGCCATAGCCAACTCTCATCAATCTGTGTAATCAAACATGTCTTCTCACCAAAGTTCAAATGAAATATATTAGCTTTTGTCTGTGTATTGGTTGCAATCTCCAATCTAGATCTGTTAATGACTTTGCATTTTCCATCCTTGAACTGTAATTGAAATCCCTTATCTACCAATTGTCCTACACTCAAAAGATTATGCCTTGAACCTTCAACATAATGAACATTGTCAATATTGTTCGTACCATCCAATGATATAGTTCATTTTCCTTTGATCATACATGCTTTGTCATCTCCAAATCTAACTAGACCGCCATCAAATTATTGCAAAGACAAAAACTTCACTTTATCTCCAATCATATGATGTGAACAACTGTTGTCAATTATCCAGTCATCTTTGTCTTCAATTTTAGCAGCATGTGCCTTCTCTTCAGGTACATTCTCTTCTCATGCCGGATCATCTTCTTTGATAGCCAGGAACACTCATTCCTTCCCATTGTTGGAACCACTAGCAAAGTCTTTTGTCGATTCATCACCAGAATTAGTAATGCCTTCCTCATCCGCTATGTAGTATGATTTGTCTTTGTCTTTCCTATATTTATACTTGTTCAGATATCCAGGGTTAGGCTTAAATGGTCTTCTAACTCTTTCTTCAAATATTGAATTCCTTTCAAGACATCTGGATGCAAAATGACCAATCTTATTGCATGCAAAACATTTAAAAGGTGTTTTTCCTTCATACTTACTAATTATCGTTCCTTTAGGTACTCTTCTAGCAAATAGTGCTTCAAGTTGCTCAAACTCATCATCTTCTCTCTTCATATCATCTAATTCATTTTCATACAAAGCTTCCCAGTCTTGCTTACCGGTTGTAGATGTAGATGCATGAAAAGAAGGTTCAGTCTTCACAGCTCCAGAAGGTCCAATTTCTTCAAGCTCAAAAAAAGATAGTTTCCCAACCAAAGTATCTCTGTTGACAGATGTATTAGCTATTGTTCTCAACTCATTAATAGCAGTAGCCTTCATTTTGTAAGCCGGTGGTAGGGCTCTGAGAACTTTAGAAACAATTTCATCTTCGCTCAGAGTTCCACCACAACATTGAATTCTCATAACAATCTCATTTACCCTTTCCATGAATGCAGTAATCCTTTCATCTTCTTCTATCTTCAGGTTTTCATATCTCACCCGGTAACCATCAAGTTTAGCAATCTTCATTGTAGGGTCACCTTCATTAAGAGTCTCAAATTTATCCCATATAGCCTTTCCAGATGATTTGTCGGTTAATCCCATTATTTGTTGATCAGAAAGTGCACACAAGAGGGCTTCTCTTGCTCTACAATCATTCTCAAGCTCCTTGTCCAGGTTTGTCGGAGGAGGATTGCCAGATCCCAGATTATAGGGTGTGACACCATTCTGTGTGATCTCCCAAATCTCCTTGCCAAGACATCTCAGATGAGTTTCCATCTTAATCTTCCATACTGTATAATTTGTTCCATCAAGCCTTGGAATATCCCTTCGAAGGATAGCTCTAGAAGGACTGGATAAACTTGAACTGTTAGTCGCCATAGGATCTTCCTCGAGCGGTTAAGCTTTCTGCAGAAAGGACCAAAGCTTTGAGGCCAATTGTTAGACAGTTCAAATAACCACAAGACAATTGAGAGGGGGGGGTGAATCAGTTGTCACAGATTATCGAAACCATTAGCAATTTAAACTTTAATACCAGAACCCAAAACATTAATATCAGAATAGCAGTTAAACCAATTAAGCATAACCAATAATCACAAAATAAAAACCATCCACATAACACCAAGATTTGTACGTGGAAAACCCGGTAAAGGGAGAAAGCATAGTGGGAAGCCTACCCATAGTCAGATAATACTTCTGCAGTAAGTATGTGAATTACAATTGAGGGGCCTGCACTTGCAGGAAGGCCAACAACCTAGAGCGCACTGCTCATCACATAAGGAGCCTCATTGACTACATAGAAATCCAGACTACAATCCGGAGAAGTGTTGAACTGCAAAAGATAGCATTTCTTATGCCTAAGTATAGTTTTGGTTAAGCTCCATACCAGAGGACTAAATCCTCTTACATAAACCCAATTCGATCTCCAATGATTGACCAACTCCTCTGCCTAAATGATATTACGTTATTCGCACATTACATTCCTTGACCATGACCTCATACATAATTATGATGATCTACAATGAGATCTTACATCTATATATACAAACCCTCGACCATAAACAATCAAGTGGGCCACCAGACAATAAACCAATTACATAATTACAAACCATGTCGGCCTTAGACCAAACAAATAATATCCAACACATAAGACATCTCGGAAATACATCGATAGGTCCAATCCACACGTTACATTAAAGTCGGTCCATAACCTAGATTAACCGGGACCCCAATATAAGTCCACATGCTGCAACAATGATCTCCATCCGCCAAGTCTCAAACATGATCACCAACAACATCCCGAAACTCCATCAGAAGCTGCACCAACACCACTAATGCAATTCATCAAAGATCTTCACAAAAAGCTCTGCCGATGAAACCCCTGTCGGAACCAAAAACTAAGCTTCTAAACAAACATGATAGCATCCGATCACCAAACCAAAACCAACTGACCAAATATGAGCATGAGTATCACGAACAAGCCAATTTCATTGCCAAACTATACCGAAGCCTACCGGATCATGCCAGATCCAAATCAACCAGAAACCACTCAACCTACCGGGACCAGAAGGGTGTTGGTAAAGCATCCAAACAGCTAGTGTTGGCATCAATGACAAAACATCAATGCAACACATAATCAATTCCACAAAATGGCCAACACAATAGTCCATCTAAGGGTCATGATCAATCTTTGGGAATGAGCAATAATGAGTTTGAGATATGATATTGTCATGAACCAAATTCACACAATAATGCACAATGTATAGATTAATTATTCTATTTAGGACAATCAAATCAAATCAATCTAAAAAGTAAAGAAAATGATATAAGTATACAATTTTCACTGTTATATTTCAATCTATATACTTCTTTTTTTATATTGAATCAAAGCAAGATTACAAGTGATAATCAACTAAAAAAGATAGTTGAAAGGATATATAAAGGACCTTCAAACATACATGATAACTTACAATACAAGAGAGATAATTACATAAGCCCACAAAAATCGTGCCTAAGAGACCATACATCAAGACTTCAATTTGAACACTTTACAAAGATCTATTTTGCAGTTGTTCTGCAACATATTAGCCTAATCTTGAATTTGCTGAAGTTGAGCCATGGCCAAAACATTTCTTCTAGATAGATCTGGAAGCTGTGAAAACAAAAAAGCAGCCTAAAAAACTATGTCGGAGTAAAGCTTTAAAATACTAGTTTTCAAAAAATAAGTGCTTGAAAACGTATTAGTAAACCTAGCCTTCCAAATATGTCTTAAAATCACTTGTCTCATAGAATCAACAATACAATTATTATGCAAACCAAGGCCAAAGAGAGCTTCCTTCCAATTCAACTTATGATGAAAAATAGCAGAAAAATTAGTAAAAACAACATTCCATTGTCTTTTTTGCAAAGGGGCAATCCCAAAATATATGTTTCATATTCTCACTGCCTGGGCAAAGGGGACATTTAATTGGTTGAACAACAATACATCTTAGCCTATCTCTAACTGGCAACTTATGATGAAGAACTTTCCAAGCTAGCAATTGAGTGTCAACATCAGCTTTGGATTTCCAAATTTGTGCAATCATTAATATATGTTTCATATTCTCACTATCTGGGCAAAGGGGACATTTAATTGGTTGAACAACAATACATCTTAGCCTATCTCTAACTGGCAACTTATGATGAAGAACTTTCCAAGCTAGCAATTGAGTGTCAACATCAGCTTTGGATTTCCAAATTTGTGCAATCATTAAATTCCACCTCTTGGTACTAAATCTGCATCTCCATTTATAATTGAGGTGAGGAATGATCACAAAATGAGGCAATAGATGGAGATAAATTTTCTTTAAAGGAAGAAGGTGGAAATGAGAAGAAGCAAGTCATTTTCAATCCTTAAAATAATTGCATTCCCACAACGTACAAAGTTTTATGGATAACTTAGGGGGACCAGATGATTGCACAAATATCATAAATTCCCTATACTTGATGTTTAACTGAAATTTCTCTTTGATTTTCATCCAAGGAGCCCAATCAAAGGTATCAAAATCCTAGATATCTTTAAATTGTTGAACCCTTTTTTATACAAATAGTAGGCATGCTTTGGAAAGCAAACAGCTAGTGGCTGATTGTGATAAGTAATAAATTTATTCCGCCAAATTGACAAAGAAGCAAAGTGAAAACCCCACTATAAGGAGTTTCCATTACATTGTAAAAATTGACAAACTTGTTGCCAAGCCTTCCAAATAGACTGTAAAGGAAAAGGCCTTAATTTTGAAAAAGGAAGACATCATAATTTTATCAAACCAATTAACAGATTGTCATTTTTTATACTTTTAAATTTTAATTTTTTTATACAATTTTTTAATGGAAGGTTTATATCAAATTCAAATTATTTTTACATTCTTGTAAAATCATAAACATGAATCTAAATTAATATCTCTTAAACTAAAAATCAAAGATTGAGAACTTTTTATTATATTGATATCATTTTGAATGAAAGTTAGCCTTAATATTTTGAAAGTTAAAACTTAAGAAAAACTAATTCTTTGTACACTCATTCAAAACTATTTTGTAACAAGAGATGCATATGCATCATGTTCCTACCAGTGATGTTAATGATATTGTTTTGATTATGTAAATGTATTTGGTTGTAAAGTTGTTAATTTAGTGTACTTTTTAGATTTGTTTAATATGTTGAACATTAATATAGTGTTACAAAATGTAAATTTGTACATGGCATTATGTATATTTATCTTATTTGTAGTGGTAAGTGGATAGTAGCATACATGAAGAATATTTGAATTTGTGAAATGTTTTAGCAATAATAAATGAAGTACAGATTGAGAATGAGTTATTGAATTAATATTTGTGGTTGGTCTGGTCATACATTGTGACCATAATACTCAATTGATATGACATTATTTGAAATAAAAAATAATGGTATATCAGGTACTAGAGATCGATCATTTTTCTTGTCCCTTTGTCATTTTGTACCTGCAAAGTTATTGTTGAAGTATTTGTCAGAGAACATTATTTGATTTTGTAAGCAATTGCAAAATTTGAACATATGTAAGTAGTAATCGAGATGAATAACGAAATGTATATTTACCTTTCCATTTGTTATTTTGATTCTTGGTGAATTGAACTAGCATTGATAATAAGATTGCTCTGATTTAATGTGAAGTGGCCTTTTACTGAGAAGTCGTGCAACATAAAAATTACTGTTGATTTGTCTTCTATTACTCCTCATATAAAATATTTTGCAGAGTGGGTAGCAACAACTTGATTATTGATTTATCTACAGGAACAATGTAGTGTTTGCTTGTTTTGAGCCACTAGAATGGTTTTCAGATACAAAGAGTAGACATAGTTGACTTCTTTGTCACAACCAGGACAGTGGGAAGTTTTCCCATCAAGGCTGCCATAGTTGTCAAATTTGTAGTTGTAGTTTGGACAGTATACATGGAATGGATTGGAGAGTGGATTGGCCACTTACAAAGTTCCATCAACCTGTAGCATGTGTTAAAATATTATTGATATTGTAATGAATTGTTTATTTAATTGTAAATTTAGAAATATAACAAATTAAATATAATTACCTCGAAAGTTAATTACAATATTCGGTTGAGTTTTTCCAATGTTCTCTTGTTTGTCAACTTGCAAATGAATGTGGATTGAGATGAATGGAGGATGACATCTTTTGTGCGTTTAGCAATATTTTTGAAAAGAATTGTTGGAAATTGATTTTTGCGCAGTTGGTCTTGCATTGTTGTAAAATGGTGTTCAAATTTAGAATGCAAATGTAACTATTTGTCATTGGCAACAAAAATAAATCTTTTTGTTAAGTTATAAAAAATGGAAAAAAAAAGAAAGCAAATTTCAATTGAAGTAAAATTAGAGAAAGGGTAGGAAAGATATTCACACCTTTGCCTTGTCCATGTCGGAATCACCATCTTGATATCAATTGAATATTGGAAAGCTATTTTTTTTGTAGCCAATACCAATGCACCTATTGTTCCAGCTGTATAGGAATTTGTGCTTGAAAGTAGTTGTTTTATTGTAGTACTTGGTATGAAGTTGTATTCTTTGCAAAGCAGGGGTATGTTGTCAACAATGCCTATATCTTTTAATATGATAATACAATCACAGTCTCCACGATTGTAATCAGTTTTTGGAGCAATGTCAAAATCTGATATGGAAATTGTTGATCATTGTAGTATTTTGTCTTCGAATTTCTTGACAAGTTGACCAATTACATTTAAGGTAATTGTCATTTCACCTTTCACATCTGTTAGTTCAACATGTAGCACTTCTCGTGTTTTTGTGGCTTTATCTAATACAACTTTGTAAACCACCATGACATCACCTTCAAAAATATTTCTAGCTTTTTGAGCATTGAGATCTTCTATGGATATGGCATGTGGATTTGTAACCTTTGATTTGTAATTAAACATGCAGTGTAATTGTCTATTTTGGTGTGAATGTAAAATTAAACCATTTGACATAGTCTTCATAATTGGTATTGTCAATGTGCGAATTGTTTTTGTTCATGCGATCCTCCTTTGCAATGGTTGTATACGTAGTCAACATTTGTACAATGATACAAAGTTTCTAAGGTATACCATTTTCGTATGTAGTGAATTTTATTTGGGGGAATTCACTAGTATTTTTTGTTGGCATTTGTATTGAATAAAATGTACAACAAAATTGCAATGGTACGAGAATTACTTTTCAAAAAGATTTATGTTGTAGTAGCATTAGATCAAAACATGTCTAATTAGAATTATTTGAACATTGATTTTGATAAACATGAAGTGTAAAATGTGGTTCTTATGAAACACTGAGTTACATTGTAGTATCGATAGCTTAAGAATTGTTTTGATCAATTATTTCACACTTTATAAAAATTGGATCATGATCAGTCCAATATGCTTTTGATTTGTAAATATAACATGTTTGTATGTCAACATTACTCCATATATGATCAATTAGTGGTTTGTATAGATTGTTTAATTTATGCAATTGAAAGTAGATGCCATTGTTTTTTATGTAGTTTAACAATTTTTGTTTTTTGTTACTTTCTATGGACATGTCAATGTTTAAATCACCTACTATATATATATATATATATATATTGATGTATTTGCAAAAGAAAGTACTTCATTTGTTATTGTTAGAACTTCTATAAGTGATATATTATTATTAACTAATATATTAATTACCAACGAATAATTATTTAAAATTAATTTTTTTATTAAATATTATTATTTAATACAGTAATACAGTAATATACATCAGCAATGTGGCTGATTAGAAGTGGCAGCAGATCCTTCATACTATAGCAAGACTCGATACCTCATATACATCATGATTACATGCTAAATAAGATGTCGTACGATCCTTGCATCATACTCCTTGCATTATGGTGCTCGAAAGTATTTACATCACACTCAACAGATCGTATTTATACACCTGTGGATGGATACTCTGGCAAACCGTTTTTCAAAGACACTAAATGACAGATTGTGGTTTTTTTTAGATCGCAGAACATGTCCCTAGTCAATGCTAATATGTAGTATGTAGCAGATGGTCATTCAAATAATACGTAAGTAGTATGTGTTGAAGATGATCGGTTTCATGAACTATTAATCCATAATCATAATCATTGGTCACGAAACGTTTGTGGGTATAATTAATTATATTCATCAAAAGGTATGTTGGATCGAAAGATGGCAATCGGTGTTAAAGGTTGAAATTTGTTCACAAGAAGAATATGATTCGTACTAAAATATTATAAATGCCTCTTCAAAATGCGATTAATAATGAGGTGCAATCAAAATAAACAAGTTGTTAAGGGAAAAATAAAGGGACACAACCTTTCTATGAAAGGTCATAAGAAAGATATAAAGAAAGGAAGTAGAAAACAGAAACCCCTGGCAGAAAGGATAATCTGAATAGGAGGCAAATTCTTAAGCATCGGGGGCTATCTCATCAGCAATTCCCATTGAATCAGCTTGTACCAGACAGCCATTGGACATATTCTTGTGAGTATTAAACAAGGAACCAACATCATAACAATTGCAGGTAATATCTATTTCACCGTATTAACTTCATACCAATATAATCTTCGATTTAAAGTAATCATTCCATTTGGGACTACCACGAATCAGATTAGTTCATAACTGTTATTAAGTTACAGGCAGTAACATATTTGTTCTTGGGGGTAGTGATGTACCTAATATGAGCCCGATAATGTTTGTATGCAGAATGTAATATTAATAATATTAACATAAACTACAATAATACTAATATTAAGGCATTCATACTTAATAATTTCACATACTGTGGCAGACCAGATCTGTCTGCCACTATAGTTACTAAGTGGAATAATGATTAGTGACTTAGTAAATGGGAAGTGTTAGTAATTTATATTATAGGGAATATAATCTGATTTATTTATTTTATATGTATATATACAAAGGTTGATTAATCAAAAAATATTTTATTAAGATATTCTATAGTAAAACATATAGTGTAGTATTATCTGAACTTAAATATATATATTTATATACAGAAACAATAATTTGAATGAACAAATAAATGTAAGATTATAAATCTGATTGAATTATCAATTCCATATCAGAAAGAAGATTATGTTATCACTATTGAATTCAGGTTAAGATGGTTATGTCTCCTAGTCAATGTAGTTTAAGTCATAAGTATGTTAAGATGGATTAATTCTGGTTAAAACTTGCCTAAACCTAGTAAGGGACATTACAACCTACAATACATATGTAAGTGTTGATATATTTGCAAAGGAAAGTACTTCATTTGTTATTGTTAGAACTTCTATAAGTGGTGTATTAGGTCTTGCATATATATTAGATATATTGATAAAAGTTATTGTTATTGTTATGGCCTCAACATTGGTTGTTTTGTGCTGCCTTGCTTTTGAAATGATTACGTTGTTTTTTATATTGTTTTTTATAAAAGTTGTTACACCATGTATATGATGTGTTGAGTAATAGTTAAAATTTGGTAATGGATTGTTTAGGTCAGTTAGTTGAATATGTGTTTCTTGTAAACAGAGAACATATGGGTTTTCTTTGTGCTATTGCTTTATATATAAAATGCAGTTTCCTAATTTTTGATGGGGATTGCAGATTTAATCATTTTATTTAAGAATTGTAAATTTATTATCCTGAATTGAATTGGATGGAATCATATTGAAATACAAAACAGATGGAAAGGATTGTGGAATTAAGTGTGCTATTGTGTCATTTAGATTTTGTGTACTTGTTTATTGTGGTGATGGTTTAATTGTTTTCAGGTTTGTGTTTGATTTTATCATTTCTTGTTAACTTTTGAATTTTTCTTTTTATTCTTTTACTAAAAGATTACAACGAAAAAAAAGAAAAAAAAGAGAGAGGAGGATACCTAAATTGAGCATGACTGTAAGAGGGAATCTAGAAGAGATAAATCTGATAGTAAATCGTCAATTTCCTTCTCACATTTTATCCAAACTTCGGAAAATATAAGAGCCATTATATGCTTGATTTGGAAGATGCTGCCATTCCATCAGCACTATTCCATCAGCACTAGAACCCAAAAGAAAACTAAAAAGTATTGTAAAGATCTAAACTAGATTCACGTAGAAAACAACACAGATATCCTTATGTTAAAACATGCATCCAATGGAAGTTTACCAATTTGATACAATTTAGGGCAATGTTTAACCAGCATCTAGGATGCACCTTTGATTATATTTATTAATTAATTGAAAATCAGAATATAATAGCTTTTTTAATTTTCAATTAATTAATAAATAAAATAAAAGGTGCATCGTAGATGCTGCATTGACATTTTGACAACTTAAAGGGTACACCAACGTACATGTCTGAACTCCTTTGATGTTCTTGAATACTCTCCAGTATGCAAACAGAATGTTCTGATGGTTCTGGACATTCTGCATCAACCTGCTGTTGGTTTGCACCAAGTAATTCCTGAGGGTTTCCGTCCTCAAGTATACAATCTGAAATGCCTGTAAATTTTTGTCTGCAAGCAATTGAAACTGCTTAAGTAACATCAACTTTCTTGGAATGTAATTGAGTTTGTTTTCTCTAAAGATGTGTTCTCTTTTTCCTTCAAGCTTCCTGTACTCACAGCTCCTGGTGATCTCCCATTTTTAAATAATCAATCCCCAATTAGTGGCGGTGAACTGACAAATCACTCCCTTAACTACAGGTTGAATAAGTGTGGTGCCAACACAATCACAACTGCCTTATTCCAAGCACATGCATTCCTAACTGGATTCTGGAAGTAACTACATACTTTTTGAATTGCTACTCCTTGCTGGCAAACTGCTCAATCAGCTAAAGATTAGATAAGGGGACATTAAAAGTACTATTTTAAATTTACTTTACGGAGGCAACCTAAATTGAGCATGGCTAGTAATATAGTTAAGCTACAAGAGAAAAGTCTAATAGTAAATCGCCATTTTCTTGCTCCCCACATTTATGTGAACTCTGGAAATATAAGAGCCATTATATGCTTGAATTGGAAAGTGCCACTATTCCATCTGGCACAAAGCTAGAAAGTACCACTTCAGACATACTATAGAAGAGGCTATCTAATTTGAGCATATTCGCTAATAGTGAGGCTAGAAGATATAAGTCTAATATTTGTTAAATTTGTTAATTTCTTGAAAGTGGCAGTTGAGCAGATAATCTTGCATTTTGAAGTAATGATCAATTTATAGATCACATACATCTTTAGTGCAGTCTATTAATGAGGAAAACTGAAGAGTCACGGAGAGATTGGTATTCATTTCGATTTTTAGGCTGGGGTCTTATGGAGGGGGCTTCCTAAAAAAATTCAGTGGGTGCTGTTGAGATTTTTTAGGATTATTTTAAAGCAGGTGGTCCCATGAATTTTGTAGTGCAGTTCAGGCTTAAAAGTTTAAGCTCCAAAATTTATGGAAGCTAGTGGTCTCATTCATTTTGTTATTTTAGCATATTTAATTCAGTAAGTAATAAATATAAAAATAAAAAAAATTAATTGATAAAAATTGAAGAACTTCAGATGCTTGACAAGTGGCAGGAAAATAGCCAATTTCTAGAAATCCGCAGCCCTAAAAAGTACGAGCTTCTATTTTTTAGGGAAAGATTCCAATTAATGTAGCAATTTCTTTTTGACTTCATGAGACCTCTAGCTTCTTAAAAATAGATCCTGAAGCCCCCATAGGACCCACCCTTAATCTCCCATTCCTTAAAATATTAAGGAACATTTATTTTTTAGCTCAGAAAATCAAGATCAAGACTTTCTACTTCCAAAGCCTGTAGAACACACCACAGTTAAAGTCAAATGTGGATCAATAACTGGACTCCATGTTTGCTTCTAGCAACTGAATTCAGGATTATTCTCATCCATAATGACTTTGGAAAAGTCTGTTCAAAATCCTAGCTAGAAACCATATTATTTATTTTTGACTCTTTTAAAAAGGTCTGCAATGTGCATAAAGCTCCTTTTTTGCTGGGGAAATTTTTTTTTCGCTGATTCTCTAGTATTAACATGTGATTTCTTGGTCAAATGTTTGTGGTTCGTATATATCTAGACTATAGAAACTACCTAGCATGCTCAGAGTACTGCTGATGTGATGATTGTATTGTTGATTGGCATATACAAATTCAGCTTATATGATGCATTCCGAGATTTTTGCTTATTTACTTTGAGAGTTATTACCTTCTTAAATCATACATGTTTATATTAATTGGGTGCTTTTTATGTTATGTATACCATAACCCTTGTTACCACATGGATGATTCATTAATGTAAGATGTTAAAATGCAGAAAAAATTCCACTCTTTGTTCAAGTAAGATGGTAAAGTGCAGAAACATGCCAATCAATCCCATGCTCTTTGTTCATATAAGATACTAAACTGCAGAAACATACCAGCAGAGATTTGATATTCTGTTGTGTTGTGCGTGTCGCACACACACCCCCGTCTTGGACAGGGGACCCCCCATTTTGTGTCTGGTCTGCCCGCTAAATCTTAGTTGCCCAACAATTCTTCCTTAAACACATTCCTAGCTAGCAATTTAGCCTCTTCCTTCGAAGTTCCTACAGAAAGTAAGATAGCAACAAATATGACAGAGATACCACAATTTACCTATTAGATTTGCTTGTAGTTAAAGAGATCTTCTCCCATGATCTCCTGGACAATCCTAACCAACAAATTGTCTAATTCCAGTAAGATTTTATTCCATCTCTCCAGTTTAACCACTCCCCTGAAGGCCATAAGCCATTATCATTTGTAGAGACAAGTTTCAAATTCGACTCCATTTTGCTATGAGAAGAAACTGAAACCTATCCAGTCCTAAAAAGAAGGGTTTGTATTTGGAAACTACCAAAAGAAATCACGATAACAAATCCTGAAAGGCAGCGTGACATTTCTTACATACTTTGGCATGAGTGGATACTCTCATGTTGAATTTAATAATTGATCATACGAAATCTATATAAAATAATCATGTATTAATTCACATCTTAATGTTTAACAAGTGGGCCTCACTATCTATTTTACGAAGGAAGCTATACCCACCAAAGAAGGAATATTCCTTTGAATTCAAATTCAAAAAATGGTGCGAGCTTCTTCACTGCCTCCGACTTAACACCAGTTTATTAAATTATAACCTTGATATAGTTACCGTCTGTTCCCAAATTGGCTAACTTGTCAGCGTCCACATTTCCTTCCCTATAAATATGATTAATTGTAAGCTCATCAAAGAAATCTAGAAGTTCTAATGCTCTTCCCAATTTGGAATTGAGTTTCCAATTTGGAGGTTGCCTAGTTCTTAGAGTATTAATGATAATCTGAGAATCACCTTCAATGGCCAGTTTTTTGATATCTAAATCTATACCCAAAAGCAACCCTTGAATGACCGCATTTATTTCTGTCATATTGTTTGTAGTTTTTTCAATTGAATTTGCCAACTTTGCACAAATAGACCCATCTCAACGATGTATAATACACCCTATACTTGCTATACCAGGGTTGCCTCTAGAGACTCGATTGAAATTGAGTTTTTGCCAACCGAATTCTAGCCCCAACCATACACATTGCTCCCTAAGTTTCTTGCTTTCTACCCCTCCTTTCCCATATTGGGGAGGGATTATCATTTCCTAATCATGTTATCCCAGTTAGAAAAGTGTCTATCTTCTATCCTATCATATCTTAGTCTGTTGTTCGTGGTTTCTACTATGGCCGCTTCTATCTTATTGAAGAGATTAATGGCATCCATCTTTTTTTCTTGGAACAACTTCTATTCCTTTCTTTCCATAACTCCCATACCATAATGGAGGGAACTATTTTCTATAAGTCATTACATAAGCTATTCTTACAAATGACAGCCCATCCCTTCATGACCTGTAATAAATCATTTGAGAATGCAGTTTCCCAGTTTAGCTTACCACGTAGCCTGTTCCAACATTATGAAGAGTAGGAACAATTCAGAAGTAGATGATTCATTGTTTCCTCATTGTGCTCACATAGGGGGCACCTAGAAGGACCTTCATATCCTATTTTTTTAACCATTCTACAGTTAAGATCCTCTCTTGAAGTGGCAACCAAAGAAACATTCTTGCCTTTGGAAGACACTTTCTATCCCAACAAAGTTGTATTGGAAGCTATGTTATTTTCCATTATTGAGCTTTGATCAACTCTGAGTATCCATCTTTCACTTTATACTCTCCTGTGTTTGAGCCTACCCAAATTAATTTATCCTCCCCTTTCTTAAAGGTAAGATTTCGATTGATTAAAATATTTCTTAGATCTTGTTGTTCTTCAGTTGTGAGAGGTGTATTAGCCAAATCTTTCCAATTCCAACCTAAGGTCGGCTCCCCATTAGGGAACTCAACGTAATCCTTTAAATGCACCCCCCATACATTCTCTAGTGCTTCTATGATTCTCGAGGATATGTCAAGATTCTTCAAAGCTTCATATCCCTCCCACAAGTCCTTCCAAAATAAAGTTTTGTTACCATCCGCTATATCCCAAGATAAATTATCCAACATCAGATTTCTACAACCCAAGATAAAGTTCCATACTCTTGAGCCTTGGGGTGGGTTTGCTGATCTAAATATATTACACGGATCTGATCCATTCAAGTACTTCTTTTGTAGGATTCTTGCCCATTTTCTGTGCGGTTCCTTATACATTGTCCAAAGTAATTTAGCCACAAGAGCTTTGCTTTGTCAACTTAGATTCCTAATCCCTATACCGCCTAAGCTTCTTGGTCTACAAATCTTATCCCATTTGATAAGTGCTAATTTCTTATCAACCCCTTGCCAATAGAAGGTTCTCATTTTCCTTTCCATTTTAGCTTTTGTCCCTTGACTCAAAGGAAGGCAAGACATTTGAAAGGAAGGTACGACTGATAAGATTGATTTTAGTAATATGGCTATGCTAGAATTGGTTAACCACTTATCTTTCCACTATTCCTCCTCCTTTTTTTTTTTTTCAATTTTTCCACAACTGGATCCCAAAGTTTATTAACCATGCTACCCTTTTCTAAAGGTAACCCAAGGTATCTACTGGGAAATTTCCCTTTGTTGAAGCTTAAGATGAAACATAGCGATTCCTCCTATCGTCGAGTTGTGTTAAAAGAGAAAATTTCTGACTTATTAGCATTGATTTCTTGACCTGATGTTGTAGCATATTGATCTAAAATATTCCTAAAAGTTACAGGCTCCAACTTTCTTCCCTCAACAAAGAGCATTGTGTCATCAACAAATTGTTGATGAGTGATATTAGCAACACCTTCAGTAATTTTAATGCCTTTGATTTGTCCCAGAGAATGGGCCTTGCTAATACATCTACCAAAGGCTTCTATTGCCTTAGACCTCTAGAGGATTCAAAGTACCCTTCAGGAGAGCCATTGATCAGAATAAAGAATCTAGGATAGGAGATACAACTAAAGATCAAATTGATCAGTTGCTTGTCAAAACCAAATGCCTCCAAACACTTGCATAAAAATCTCCAGTCTACTCTGGCATGTGCTTTTTTAATATCTATTTTGATTAACATGCTAGGGTCTTTATTATGTTGAATCGTGTGAATTGTCTCTTGGGCTATAATGACACCATCCAGGATTGATCTCCCACGTACGAAACTAGTTTGTTCTTCTGATAGAATAGAAGGCAAAATAAGCTTGATTTTGTTAGCTAATGCCTTAGACAAAACCTTATAAACTGTATTGCATAGTGATATTGGTTGAAAGTTATCTAATGCATCTGTATTTTCCTTTTTTGGGATGAGTGCAATAAATGTATTGTTTATTTCTTTAATAATTCTACCTGATTCCTCATGTTTTTGATAGCTTCCCACATATCCTTGCCTACAATATGCCAACATTTCTAAGAAAAGTCTGTTGGAAATCCATCCGGCCCTGGAGCTTTATCCAGATGTAGTTGGTTGACAACTTCCTCTATTTCAGCAAAGGAGAAACTATTGTTAAACATTCTATTATCCTCTGCAGAGATGATTTTGGGTACACAGTTGAGAAGTTCTTGTTGAGATCTTAAATCTGAATTGTCCTAGTTATTGAGGGAGGATTTAAAATAGTTAACTATTTCAATAGAAATTTCTCCTGGGTCTTCCAAAATGCCACTGGTCCCCCTAATCCTACTAATCCTATTGATATCCCTTCTGTACTTGACATTGTTGTGAAAGAACCTTGTGTTTTTGTCACCTGAACTTAACCAATTTTCACGACACTTCTGCTTCCAGAATATCTCTTCTTTTGTTAATAAATCCTCATAATCATGTAGTAGCTCTTTCTCTTTAAAATACTTGTTTTGATCCATACCCTCCTTGATGATACTTTCATTAATTTTTGCTGGATCTGCCTCAATTATTTTTTTCTCTTTAAAAATGTTTTTAAAATTCTCCTATTCCACCTTAGCATGTCCAGTTTTATCTTTTTGAGTTTGGATTTGAAATAATACATTTTAGAACCTTAGAATTGTTCCTCGTTCCACCACTTGTCAACCTTATCTATGAATTCCTTATCTTGAAACCAAATATTTTTAAACTTAAAAGGGCATTTTCTAGGCTTCTTTTCCACTGATAGCACCATCTGGATAGGAAAATGATCAGAGCCTGCCACAGTTAAGATGGTCGAGCTCATTGAATGTTGGAATGTTGCTAGATCTCCCTTGAATAAAAATTGATCCAATTTCTCTGCTATATAATTTGTTCCTATCCTCCTATTGTTCCATGTAAAGGAACCATTAGTCATCCTAATATCCAACATATTGTTATTATTGACCCATTCCCCGAACTCTGTTTGTGCCTGTGATATATTCTGCAGACCCCCTGTTTTTTCTGTAAGACTTAAAATAGTATTAAAATCCCCCCAAGAATAATATCACTGTTTGAATTCTGTAACATAAAGGAATCTAATTCTTCCCATACATTTCTTTTGCCTATAGTGCTAATTGGCCCATATATATTAATGAGCAAAAAGCTAATTGAATTATGTAAACTGTTTACTCTCCCACACTGCCAATGCAGTTTATTAGTAATCAGTTCATACCTAATTCTTTTAGGGTCCCACAATACTGCCAATCCTCCTGTAGCCCCTGTAATTAGGTTATTCTCCACTTTCCACAAGCCTAATTTCATTTTAAGGGGTCTCTAGTCCTCATCCCTTAACTTAGTTTCCTGAATCATCACAATATCATATTGGAAGAGAGTTAAGTTGTGCTTGAGCAGGCGCTGCTTGTTAGGGGCATTCAATCCCCTATCGTTCCATCTTGTAATCTTCATTTCTCATTGGCAAGGCACTTCCCCTTCCCAGCTTGAAAAAGATCAGTGATCTTTGTCTGATCTCTACTTCCCCTGATTTTGACCTTAATTTTGTGAGGGATTTCCTTCCTTTCCTCTTAGGGGCTGACCCAAAATCCAAGGTCTCTTTATTCAGACAAGATAAAGCTATTCCTAACTTCATTGGATTATCCATACCCACTTCATTAATCAAATTATTGACCCGGGGTTCACCATTAGATCCATATTCTCTTTGGATTCTAACTCCAGGATTTTTGAAATAATTTCTTGCTTCCTTTTAGCAGCTTCTGCACTATTCTCATCCTTTGAATCATAATCTGAATCAGATGCATTGTTTATACCTATGAGATCATAAACCGCTTCCAAATTAGCAGGATTTGTTTGGGGGCTTCCAGATCCAAGTTATTACGATTTGCCTTCTTGTCCTCTCCATGCATATCTATGTCATCTCGCTCATCCTTTGTACCTCCAGACAACAAAGTATTTGGACCCATAGTTGTTGCTCCAGTCCCTTCCTGAGGAGGTTGTGACACAACCGAGCTATGTAGATTTTCAAACGCACCCCTAATCTCCTTATCTCCCTGACATGCAAGCTCCACCCTAAAACCTCCTCTCTCAATAACAAAATTAATATTGACTCCCGAGTCAATCAAGGGAGCCTTGATTGACGGATCCTTAACCAAATCTCCTGGTTCCGAAATCACATTGCCAAAAATGGCTCCCTCATAAAATTATGCTTTAATGTTGTAAGCCATTTTGGCAGTAATTAACTCCAAAGGTGTCGGGAATTTATCATTATAGTCCATATCTATGAGTATTTTCACCTGCGTTGAACTCATGAATTTTTCCTCCAACCTTATGAAAGACCCTAACGCATTCGCTATTTCTACTAGGGCGTCAAAATTCAACAATTCTACAAGAAGATAAGGAATTTTAACCCATTTGGGAAATTTTTTAGGTTTGTAGTCCAAGGGATTAAAGTTCAAATGCTAATCTATGAAGTGAAAACTGTATCCTTTGAAAATAATAGGCTTACCATATAATAGTTCATTCTTTAGCTCCTTAGATTTACATTTTATAAAGATGAAATCATTCAACAAGACATAAATACTTACCTGTTGATGGTATGCCCAATACCACCATTGCTCAATCTTGACGATCAACTGTCTGCAACCACTCCATTTTGCAAATAAACTAAAGCTTTCACAACTTTCCCAATAGGTATTCATGATTTTATTGTGAATCACAAAAGTATCTCCTCTTATTGTTCCTTCAGATTGCCTGTGGGTTTTGTTGAATTGGTTCTTTGTTGGAGCCGACTTTGGATCTGTTTGATTGTTGTTTTGCTTGTGGATAGGAGCCTTGTTAGGGTTAATTTTTTTATGCTTGTTGTGTTGCTTAGGATTTTTGGCGCCATGTTGTTTGGTGGGCATGACATTAGGGCCAGGATGTCTGTAGAAATTCCCATTGTTGCCTTTTTGACCCTTGCTGGACTAGACCAAATTGTAAAATCCAGACTGCAATGGGAAGCGTTGAGATAGTTTCTCCACTCACCTTGTTTTCTTGGATTTAACAATTTGCCATTTTTTATTTTTATTCGGATTCTGAGATTGTTAGCATTTATCTACCCACCTGCCATTCGAAAATACCCACTGAGACTTGTAATTATCTGTATTTTGCCTTGAATTAGGGTGCCCACTGTTGAACTTACGCGAACACATTTCTGTTGTCCTGCTCGAGTTTGGTCGCATCTTAATTTAATCTGACAATTTATTATTTAATATTTTAAAAATAAAATAATAAATTAAATTAAAAGTATTAAATAATTTAAATATTTTTAATCCGGTCAACTAGTTATAATAAGAGTTCTCAAATTAGATATTTATATATATTACTTTAATACATACAATATAATATAATATAATTAATCATATTAATATATATTTAAAAACTTATATATATATATATATATATATATATATATATATATATATATATATATATATCTTGATATAGCATTTTATATTAAATAAATTATGCTTCCCTGGATCCCTCACATAATCTCCCATTTGGATACTATTTTCCTCTAGCTATAGGTCTATCTCTCCTGTTATCCCTAACACCTTGTACACTTATTGTATACCTGTAAGAAAGGGCGCCAATGAAATTGTTGTCACACTTATGAAAAGATATTGGATATCATATAATATTCAATATTTGATATAGTCTGATATCTGAAACCTGGGCCACACAAAAGAGGACAGTGGGCCATTTTGAGCATTCCAATGGTCCCTATATTCTTTTTGCAAGCGACAAACACGAGTTTCTAGACAGTAAGAGACAAAATTATGCTTTTTTTAGAATCTTTGACACAAATTTGTCATTAGCAATCATTTTTTAGCATCTTTGTGGAGGTATATTGGGGAGCAGTAGTCGTTGAAAGCAATAACGTAAAAGAAAACTTTCAAAAGAAATTAACAAAAAATTTTAACTTCAAATACAATAATTTCCAAAAGAAATTAAAAGTGTAACAACAACATAAAAATACAATGTCTAGAATATAACAAATTATTCATTTGATTTTCTTTATAACCAGCTCATATTCTAAAACTTAACAAAAATTACAACCTTAGAAAAGATTAACAAGCTTTTTCCACACATAAGCAATGCTCTCTTACTCAGTTTTCTAATCACTAACACATCTTATTGTGATTCAATCTAGACTCCAAGAAGACTTTTGTTCATATGTGTATCAAAAAGAGACTAACATAATAAATCTAAAAGAGCCTTGTAAAACATTTTGACCATGTTTCGCACTATTGAAACTAACGAAGAAAGAGTGGTGCCAAATACTAAAATAGAATTGATGAAGACCAAACCAAAAATGGCACAATATACACTTAATCATTTATGGCAAAGATAAGAAAGACATTCATATGCTTTCTCATATGTTGTTGCAAAGCCCAAATGGATAGGAGTAGAAGGTGGAGTTAAAGAAAGAAAACAATAAATTGGAATTTGGACATGGTTGAAAAGAATTTGTCAATTATCACAGGTTACAAATGGGAGATTTTGTTGTGTTCAAATACACAACAAAGTCGTACATGGAGGTTGATATGTTTGGAGGACTCCCTAGGGTATGCTCTAGTCCTTGTCGTTTCATTTGGTGCACCAACCATATCATGGACCTTGTAATTAGATGTGTCAATGGGATGATCAACATGCTATCCAAGAGGATCTAAGCATATGTGCTTGCACATAGTGTATGTGACACACAAACATGTGGAATTAAGGAGGATGTGTTAATGCCACCCAATCCACTGCCAGCATCAAGGTCATGTGGGTGAGCTAGTGTTGCCGTCTGACAAACCAAAAGGCCACTTAAAGAGTGAATAACCGATATGGTATGTGACGCTACCCCTACAATAATATATGGAGGTTGTACTGGAGGTGGGCCAACAATGCGAGGAGGGGGAACATATGGGCCTTGTACTACTCAAACTGCCCTAGGTCTATCCTGCACATACCTCCACCCACACCCTAGAAATGTTTTATGTCAAAGTAGTTGACATGCTTACTTAACACAAACTTGACATATAATTTTTTAATGAAATAAAATGGCACATTGAGGTTGTTGTTGGGTGGTCTATCAAAAACCATCCACCAACAATCCCAAAAGTTATTTTGGATAAATCATTAACACACCATTTTATGGAAATTTTTGGTTTCTTAACATCAACAGGTTGTTTAGTGTGGGTATTAACAAATAGGGCAGCTATTTCGACTTTTGATATTTTGAGGTTCTTCACCTTGCTATGGGACGATCCATCTGCATATTGTTCCCTCGTGGCATCTTACCACAAAAGAACTTCATAGTGCTCGGTGTTAAGGGTTTCTACATTAGAGATGATTGATCGTAATGTGACTATCATTGGGGATAAATGAGGTATCCTACTATACACCTTAGAAATGCTCCTCAATTGATCCAATTTTTTACCAATTAAATCATGAATTGAGGGGGGATTTTGGTGGCAGAGAATTTGGTGGTTGCGGGTTTTCATTGTTGTCAACCATATTACTTGATTGAAGTTGAAAATTCATATAATTAACAAATTTTAAATAACATAGTGTATTTCAAATAAAAAACCTAATTTCTAACTAAAAAATGGAAAAACAAATAAAAAAATGCAAATGAATGATAAAAAACGAAGGAATACGAAAAAAATCATACTTGATGTTGGTAACTAATAAAATTTTGTTGTAGCAATCAAATATCTGATTATTTCAAATATTGAATTGTTAGAAAACTCCAAACCCAATATATTATATATATATTTTTTGATTGGTAATATTTATAATTTTATTAAAATTAGCTAAAACAGTACAATAAGAAAAAACATCATCCACCCAAAAAACCACCCTCTGTTCACCAAACCACCCTACCAAAAACATGTTGTTCATCAAACCAAAAACTCATGAACCCTACCCCACAACTACTGTAGACAAAATGTCCAACTACACCAAACCAAACTTAAATTGGCATAAACTGTTCAAGATGAAATTAACTGAAAGCAACTAATTCAACAATAGCAAAAGGAAAATTGGTACCAAGAGGTGCCCTTGTCCGCTATGCTTCATCTTTTAGTCTCCACTCAACTACATTCGGTGCACTTGAAGCGTCCCCCAACCTATTAATTCCACCAACCACCCCGCTACCCAGATCGTTCTGCCTTGCTAACTCCACTGAAAGATGCTTGGTAATTGGCCGCCTCCTCTGCACCTCGTCCACCATCCTGTCTTCCTCTCTTGCCTCACTGATAATTTCCTCCAACTCCATGATTTGAACATAAATTATCAATCCTTCTGGCCCTCTCCTCGTGTCATCACAAAACCTACCTTTAACCTCCTCATGGTGTCACAGGAAGGGAATTTTCATGTGTCTACCCCAGAGCTCTGCATTTTCCTTTGGTATACCTTCATAAAAATTGAAACCCCAACCCGGGACTGCCCACTCCAGTAAAGACTCCATCTTTAGAAGGTAGTCTCTCAAGACTATCATCATCATCACCTTTTTGACCTCCTCGCATGAATAACCCAAGTATAGACCCCATGCCATGATTAAAGAGTAAATGTCCACCCTCGAACGATATCTGTAGCCAATGACCGCCACCTCCTTGCCAAGAACCAGTTGAATAGCTCTCAAAAATAGGGGATCTCTCGCCAAAAACATGTTTTCAAGCTTCTTCACAAGAATAGGACCCCAGAATGCAGGCATCAACCTAGAAGATTTAAGGGTGAAATAGCTTCCATGTTGGAAGCCTCACCAAATCGTTGAGCTTTGCAAAAAAATTGTAATCCCAACCACCAAACTCACTCAATTGCCACATTAAATTAGCATAAATTCCATTTTTAGCTATTAAAGAGGCATGCACCACAACCGTTGCCATTGCAGAAGCATTCGACATTAATTGCCCGTAAAGCATGATCCAGTCTCAACTCATTAAATTAGATGCAAGCCACATGACGCACATGTCAAGTATGCGATAGTACTGTATTTGGCAAGTCGTCTTAACTCCATTGAACAACGTTGTCATTACCATCCCACCACCTCACCTCATCCTTGGACAACTCACAAGCCATGTTGGACAGGTTGTCAACAACAACATTTCCACTTCTCCTTACATGGAAAACACAAAAAGTCTTGGAAACTTTTTAATTTTGCATAGATAACGGTGATGAACTTATTCAATTTCCAGCATGAGGTGTCTCCTTTCGTAAGAGCATTAACCACCACTTGGGAATCCCCCTCCAAGTGGACTTTCAAAGCCTTCATATTCACTGCCAAATCAGTAGCTAACAAAGTCGCTTGCACCTCTGCTTCATTATTAGTTCCATCTTGTAATCTGTTTGCACCTTTGAAGAGAACCTTCCCTTCATCATCACAGGCCACACACCCCGCTCCTTAGATGCCCAGATTACCCCTCGAAGCCCCATCGAAATTAATCTTAACCCAGCCCCGCTCAGGTTTTGACCAACTCACCTCTTCAATACCAAGATCGTTGCACAAAGGATTAACCCTAGGGAACCCATGAACAGGTCTATTATATGTTATATAATATACGATATATATTATGTAATATATATATATATATATATATATATATATATATATATATATATATATATATATATATATATATATATATATATCGTATATAATATAATATATGATTAAAAATATCAGATATCTAATAATATCATATATTTTAAGATATTCGTTATACTTTGGCTTTTGCCATGGCTACATGTACTGACATCCAAGCCAACCAAAAAGTCAACACATATTTTTCACGTTTTTGGGCAAATGGAAAAGACATTTTTTTCATATCACCACCTTTTGGCCCATGATCCTGCACATACCCATCAATAGATAGAGAGGAAGAGGGAGTGATATTGATAAAAGGAGAATATAGATAGACAAAGAAGGATCGATATATATATATATATATATATATATATATATATCGAAATAGATATAGAGAGGAGCAAGAGGGAGATAGAGAGAAATAGAGAGATAAAGATATCATGCAAGATAGATGGAGTGAATAAGATAAAGAGAGATGAGGGGTGGAGATGATGATATATTGATACCAAGGGGGAGAGAGAGATATTGGAGATAGAGATGGAGTGAGCAAGAGTGAGAAAAAAAAGGTGATAAAGACATGTAATAGATAAAGGTTTAGAGGGAGAGAGATAGAGAGAGGTAAAGATAGAGATATAGAGATAGAGATAGGAGTGAGAAACAAGGAGTGTGAGTTAGAGAGAGGAGAAGTAGATATATATAAAAAGAGGGAGTCATGGAGAGAAAGGGAGAGATGGGGATAGAAAAAAGGAGAGAGAGAGAGAGAGAGAGAGAGAGAGAGAGAGAGAGAGAGAGAGAGAGAGAGAGAGAGAGAGAGAGATACAAGAGGTAGAGAGAGGAATAGAAAGGAGAGACAATTTAGATATAACTTGTGAAATATAGAGAGGGTGATGTTGGTATTATGGATGACTTCATCATGTGTTGCATTGGTTTTGTCATTGATGTCAACACTTATCTTCTTGGAGGTCTACATTGTTGATTTGGCACTATGGTTATATTGGTTTATTGTTGAATCGGCACATTGTGTTCACCGGCATGGTTAGTGGCTTATGCACAATCATCGATATATGTTCACTAGCAGGATATATGGTTCATCGGCAGTGATGATAACTTGTTATCATTTGGAGATCATTTGGTTATGTCGAAGACATGGATTGGATGTTTGGATTTGGTGTTTTGCTTATTGGTCTAATCGGGTTGACAGATTTGCCTTTACTGGCAGATAAGTCTAGGTTATGGACTGGTACATGATATCTATTCCAGATCAGCACGACACGTCTTGGAAATGGTTTATTGATTGGATAATGTGGTAAATGTATTGAGCTGACATATTGTATCGCATCAAGACTTATTTGTAATTGATTTAATTGTAATATCTTTAGTGAACCGACCTCATGTATAGGTCTTAGGTTTTGTATATATAATTGTAAGATCTTATTGAAGATCATGTGCATGGTATGAGTGTGTGCAAATATTGAAGAGCGAAAATAAGTAGATCCTTGTGCGAATCACATAGACATTATCTGAAGGTTGAAGGAAAGGTTATGAAGGTGTTTGACACTCATGGTCAGAGCTTAAACTGGTACTCAGTGCAAAATTGCAAATGCTATTCTGAAGCAATACATTGTTATTGGATTTAACCATCCAATCGTAATCAGTGTGACTCCTATTTTGTGATTGAGTAGTGAGCTCTAGGCGGCTGGCCTTTCTGCATGTGCAGACCCCATTTGGCTACACTTACTATCTGCAATAGTATCATCTAATTGTGGGTAAGGTTTCCCACCATGGTTTTCCCCCTTATAGGGTTTCCACATCAAAATATTTGTGTCATGTGTTGTGGATATTGTTTCTCTTTCTGTTTCATGCATTAAGTTATACCGGTACTGTTATAACTGTTAATCTATCTTACCGATATTTAAATTTGGTTTACCGACACTAAGTTTCAAGTTGGATTAATTGGTTTTGGATCATAATTTATAGACAACTGGTTCACAACTGATTCACCCCCCCTCTCAATTGTCCTTCCTGGTTCCTAACAGGTGAGAGAGAGAGAAGGAGAGAGAAAGAGGGAGAGGGAGAAATAGAGATTGAAGAGAGAGACAAAGAGGTGAACATAAAGATATTGGAAGTGATATATATATATATATATATATATATATAGAGAGAGAGAGAGAGAGAGAGAGAGAGAGAGAGAGAGAGAGAGAGAGAGAGAGAGAGAGAGGGAGATGGGGGAGTGTATAAGAGAGAGATAGAGATAGGGATAGGGAGGGAGAAATAGGGAGCTCATGTTTGTGTGAGTGAGAGATATATATAGAGAGATAGGGAGGGAGAAATAGGGAATGTGTGTGGGTGATATAGATATGAAGATAGACATAAAGAGGGAGAAGGACGTATTTAAATAGATAGAGGGGAGGAGATAGGTACATAAATAAAGAAAGGTTAGAGGAGAAGTAGAGAGATATAAAAAGAGGGAGATATAAAGATAGATACAATGGGAAGGGTAAAGGGGGAAGATAGAGATATAGAGAGAGGTGAGAAGATATAAATAGGGTAGAGAGATAGAGATGGCGATGATGTTCAAATGACATGCTACCCTAAGCATAACTCCCCAAAGACACACACTATCCTTAAATTATCAACATGAAATGAGTACTCAAAAGTTAGTTTCTCTCTCTTTATGTCTCGCTCTAAACTTTTAATTAGGTTTTAAGTTGAAATTTATTTTATTATATAAATAAAAGCAAAAATTTAAAGATAACTATTATATAATAAATTTAAATTTCATATGACAAAAAAATATAAATTCAATTAATTCTATTATCATTTAGTTATTGTTTGTAACTCTATGAGAAGACAAAAATAATTAAATTAAAATTTTAACTTAATGAAAATTTAACCCTAAAAGAAAAAGAGAAAGATGATTAGAATAAATTAATAGAAAACAAGGTAGAATATCCTAATAAAAGAAGATAAAATTAAACTAAATTCTTATAAAAGAGTATAGTAATAAAAGAGAGTTTTTTAATTCAAAATATAATTATTATTCTACCATAACAAAAAATTTAATAGGACAAATAATTATAAATCAAATTAATTCTAATAAATCTTAATTATTATTAATAATTTCATAAAAATTTAAAGGCAGGTATATCCTTGAGAACTTGGTGACCTGTTGGGAATCACTTGAGTGGGCTAAGGTCTCCAGACAAAATGGGGCAATGCTCTTGATTGATTTTAAAAAGGCATATGATAGAATAGAGTGGGGATTCATAATTCAGATGTTAGTAAGTCTGGGCTTCCCGGAGACATTCTGCAAGATTATGCAAACACTATTATGCGATGCCAATGTTGTTGTTGATGTAAATGGGAACAAATCTGACAATATTACTCTTTCCAGGTCAATTAGACAGGGATGTCCACTTGCCTTGGCCTTATTTGTTTTGGTTGCTGATGCTATGCACTATATTCTAAAGGACTTTAGTATAACCCGTAGGGTCAAAGGAATTTTTTTCCCTAATAAAAAAGAAATCATCAATGTTCAATTTGTAGATGATACAACTATTCTATTCACACTAGATGAGGAAAACTTATCCTCTCTTCTTCATAACATTGAAATATTCTGTAAAGCCTCAAGCAGTAGAATTGCTCTCCAAAAATCTACCTTGCTAGGTTGGACCGACTCCCCTCCTATCTGGATGTCTAAATTTGAACTGAAGTGGGGAGGACCGAACACTATCATCAAATATCTGGGTATTCCCTTCTCTATCTCCCCGAATCTGAAAGAAATGTGGGAGTGGTTCAAGAATAAGGTGGATAAAAAACTCACCAAATGGAACCGAAACTTTCTCTCCCTGGCAGGTCGCTTCCAGGTCTGTCAAAAAATCTTGTCATCTTATAACATATACTGCTCGTCATCTTGGCTATTCGGTAACTACCAGTTCAACTACATTAAAAAATAAATCATAAATTTTCTTTAGTCAGATGGGAAGGGTAACAGGAAACAACATGCTGTCAAATGGGATTGGTGTGTCAGATCTAAGCTGCAGGGAGGTATGGGCCTCAAAGATCTTAAATTCCATGGAATTGCCCTGGCTGCCAAATGGATTTGTAAAGCCCTTGATGGCCATGAACCTTGGAAAATTCTGGTTAGACACAATATTCAGCGTTCCACCCCAAAAATGGCAAAAAAATGGAAGAACTTACCCATGGGAGACTTGATTGCTGGTAATTTTGAGGTCTCCTCTGCGGGTTCAGAAGTCTTCATGTCTATATGGAAGGCTTGGAACCATGTCAAACAATTCATCAACAATAGGAATATTATTGATAATAAGGGCTCTCTCAACTTGGGAAGATCTATATGGTGGAATACTCTTCATAATGGGAAACAATTGGCTTGTCTTCAAGGATGTTCTGCCCTAAAATGGCACAACCTAGGATTGGTCACTTTTGAACACATTTTGAAAGATGATACTCTGATCCCCTGGGAGGCTCTAAGCTCCAAATTTAGCCTTCCCATCTCCCAAGCCAGAACCTATAATGTCCTCAAAACTGCACTAGCTCCCATCCTCGACTCTGTAGATATTCTTGCCCACCTTAACAACATCTGGTACCTCTCCTGGGATTCAAAAAAATGGTATGCTAGTCTTTCGACGTTCTGGTCTAACCCGACTAAGCCAAAAAAGAAATTTTTTGCTTGGAAACTCCTGCTTCATAAATTGCCACTTAAAAATAACAATGGTGATCCCCTACTGTGTAAACTCTGTCGACTCCTTGAGTCTGTGCCTCATATTTTCTTTGAATGTCATTTTGCGAAAGAAGTCTGGAAGCTGTTTGACATCTCAGTTAATAACAAATGTTTTTCTATTGAAGAGGTGGTACTTGGTTATGTTAGAGGTGACAAGAACTGTGCTAATCTTTTTTGGTCCGTTCTCTCCTTGGAAATTCTTTGGATCATTTGGAAATCTAGGAATGATGATGTGTTTATTGGAAATGGTAGATACCTCACCGAGTCTCTTAGGAGACTCATTCGCTACCTTGTTGCTATGTAGGTCACAGTGGTTCTACGACTGGATGAAGACAAATTTGATAGATGGCTGAAGAACGGAACAACTCTTGTATTCATCCGAGAGCTCTCCCATGGCTTCACCTGGGACCATATGGGAAGCAACACGACACATTTTGAGTAGGCGCTAATGAGATCTATGCAGGAGATGGAGGCAAGACAACATAGGGAGGACTTTATTGAGCTGGAGCTGGAAGGTCTGGTTTCCCACCCCTTCAGAGATCAATTTGCTGAAGGAAATGTGCTAGTATGGTGTGAGGGGGAGCTACGTTGGACTACGTGGCTCCCCCTATGGGTGACAATAATGATCCTGAGTCTTCCTTTCTATTTAGCTAGTTGTCTATCCTCTATGCTACATTTTTGTTATGGGACTCATCTTTGTAATTTTGTATCTCAGTTGCATCCTATGTATATGTCCTCATAATATGGCCTGCGATCCTTCCTGACATGGTTCTGTCTGCACTCTGTGTTTTAATTTGCTAGCTGGTTGTGTGTTCTCCAGCCAAGACTTCTGAATTTTGTAATGATGTTATATAATGCTTAATACAAAAAAAATTTCATAAAAAAAATAAAAAACTTAAAATAAATTTTAAACTTAATAAAAAATTAATAAAAAAGAAAGCACCTAATTCTTTCTTTTTCATTTTGGAAACAACAAAAAAAAATTCTAATAAAAGAAAATAATATTAAAATACATTCTTATCAAAACAAGAAAACAAGAAAATAGTAAAAATAGATATTTTTTATGCACTTTTTTAATTAATAATATTAAAATATATTTTTAACTTTTTTATCATAATAATTTTTTTTATATTAAGAATAAGGAGATCACAAAGTCAACAAATACCACCGAGAATCAAAGTATCAGAGGACAAGCCTCACACAACAAAAAAGACGAATGCTATGCACAACCAGACTGATACAAAAACTAGACTAGAGCATAAAACAACATCTAATGCAACACATCTTCAAAAGAGTCCACCCATGCAGTCCACCCCAAAGCACCTTCCATCGAAACCAAGTTCTTTTGATCTTGGATTTGCTTCCACATGTATAACATCTCTCCAGTAGTACACTGAGGGTTTCTTTTAATTTCCTTGCAGATGCGATCAAAAGTAAGGTTGAAATTGCGGATATTGTCCAGGTGCAGCCTCCAGAAGTATCCATTCTTAACTTCGTTAGTAAAGAACGTAGCATGTCCATCCCTAAGCAACCTTTTGAACTTAGCTTTGTTAACCGTCATAGTAATTTGAATCTGCGAAATTTTTTTGAAATAAGTGAGACTTCAAAAAGACTCAGTAAGCAATCTGGGGACATTTTGAAATCTTTCTTCATTTCTGCACTTCCAAATTTGCCACAAAATGTTAGTTGAGAGAATATCCCAGAACATATTAACATCTTTTTTAATATTAAAAATAAAGCCAGTAATAACTTCAAGAATATTGAAGGAAACAGGGATAGAAATACCAAACATCAACCAAACCTCTTTAGCAAAAGAGCACTCAAAGAATATATGTCTTCCCGTTTCCGGGGTTCTGCAAATGCTGCACATGTTAGTCTCAGAGAAGTAATTCCTAATAGGAAGTTTATTAAGAATAAGTAACCATTTAAAGAATTTGATTTTAGGATCTATAGAACTTTTCCAGAGATTGTCAAAAATCTTATTCCAAGAATGAACATCCAAATTAACATACCAAGTATCATTAATGTGCTTGATAATGTCATTATTGATGTTAATGATGGAGTAAATGTTTTTAGATTTAAGCCCGGAAATGATAATACCACCAGGCCATTTGATTTTTTGATAACTATTAGAATCAACATGGCAAACATTAGGAATACTCCTGCTGGCCCTAACAATCATATTATACGTTCTCTTATGAGAATCTGAGAGATTAAATTTACTTTTAAGCTCATCCAAATGAATAAGCCTGTCATTTTCAAAAATATCAATAAGCTGCTTGATCCCAAGGTTAGCCCAACATTTGGCAGAACAGCCTTGGGTAAGGGCAAGGGGCTTATTGCCAAGTTTAAGGTTCCACCAAATGGACCTCTCACCATGGAGGGTCTTATCATCAAAAAAATCCTTATTCTTAATGAATTGCCTAACATGGTTCCAGGCTTTCCAGATAGACTTGAACACAGCCGAGCCTTGAACAATGATAGCGAATTCACTACAAATAAGATCAGTAAGAGGGAGATTTTTCCAAAATTTAGCATTCTTAGGATAACCCCTTTCAATATTGTTACGAATAAGAACTCTCCAAGGGTCATCCCCCTCCAAGGCATGAAAGATCCATTTGGAGGCCAAAGCAAGACCACTCAGTCTTAGGTCTTTAAGCCCCAAGCCCCCAAAGAGTTTATCCACATGACACCAACTCCATTTAACAAAGTGAGCCTTGTTATTTCCTTTCCCATCTGACCAGAGATACTTCCTGATAGCCTTTTGAATTTCCATAACTTGGTAATCATTAAACATCCAAGCCGAAGCATAGTAAATATTGTAAGAAGAGAGAATCTTTTGACAAACTTGCACTCTACCCGCAAAAGACAGAGACCTGTTATGCCACTTATTCAACTTATTATGAATCTTATCTTTAACCCAACTCCACATATCTTTCAAAGAAGGATCGACAGAAAAGGGAATACCCAAGTATCTAACAATATTTGAGGGACCACCCCACTGAAATTCAAACTTACTGAACCAATCAGGAGGATGGTTATTCCATCCAAGACAAATAGACTTGGATTGGATAACTTAGCTCCAGAAATCTTACAGAAAAAATTGAGTTTATGAGTCATAGCAACAAAGTTATCTTCAGAAACCTCATGAAAGAGAGAAGTATCATCAGCAAACTGGCAATTAATAAGCTCCTTGTTATCAGGAAGAGTGATGCCTTTGACAGCAGGGGATAAGGTGTTATCCCTAAGAATATAGAACAGAGCTTCAGAAGCAATAACAAAAAGGCCAGGGGCAAGCGGACAACCTTGTCTAATAGATCTACCTAACGGAAAAGGGGTTGATAAAGAACCATTAATATCAATTTGGGCATGAGCATCTCTAAGAAGCATTTTTACAATGTCACAGAAGAAGGAAGGGAAGCCAAAAGCATCAAGCATCATACTAATAAAGCCCCATTCAATTCTATCATAAGCTTTTTCAAAGTCCAGTAAAAACATAGCAACATTCTGATTAGTATGCTTAGCCCAATTGAGGGCTTCTCAACTAGTAATCAAGTTCTCAAGAATATATCTTCCTTTAACAAAACCAGTTTGGGTAGGGCAAACAAATTTAGGAAGAACAGTTTCCAACCTTCGAGACATGATTTTGGCAAGAATCTTGTAAGAAACATTTAAAAGAGTTATAGGTCTCCAATTTTTTAAAAGAGCTTTATCACCTTCTTTAGGGATGAGCTTGATGATCCCAGAATTAATCTCCCTACCCAAAGTACCGACATCAATAGCTTCGTTATAGATGTTAAGAAGGTCTTTGCAGATCCACTTAATATTAGCTTTATAAAACTCCACAGGGAGCCCATCGGGTCCCGGAGCTTTATCGTTGCTAAGAGAATTGATAGATTTTTCAATTTCCTCCAAAGATATAGGCTGTTCAAGAACAAAGGCATCATTATCCGAAATTCTTTTGGGGATAAGGTTCTTAGACTGATCTCTAAGAGTCCTAGCTTCCTGAGAATCTTCAGAGGTGAAGAGCTCTTCATAAAAAAGAGCAAATTCTTTTTTAATATCATCAATATTAGAAACCATTTGATTATTAATAATTAATTTATCAATAGTCTCTTTAGCCTGTTTCTGTTTAATGAGATTGAAAAAGAATTTACTACCTCTATCACCAAATTGAAGCCAGTGGGCTCTAGAGCGAATTCTGGCTCCTAAAGCTTTTTGATGTTGATGTTTTCTCAGCTCATTTTTAGCATAAGCCAGTTGATGGCAGAGATAGGGATCATCATGATTACTTTGGATAGCCATCTCAGCATTGTATAAGTTATTGTTAAGCTAGGACTCCTTATGTCTGTAATCCTTGGCCTTCTTTTGGCCAACCGTTCTTAACAAATTCTGCCAGGCAGGAATGTCCAAGTTCCACCTATCGATAAAGGATAAGGAGGGGTACTGATATTTGATTAATAAATCTAATAATTGAAATAGCAGCAAGAATGTCTTCATCTTTCAACAAGCTAGTATTGAGAATGAATTTATTATTAGCCTTATTACCACACGAAGGGGAGTGACCAAGATTGATAGAAATATAGATCGGGTGATGATTCGAAAGAGTAGTAGGAGAGACCAGAACAATATTATTAATTTTATCCAGGATCACAGAGAAGAAAATATGATTAAGATAGAAACGGTCCAATCTAGAATAGATTCTAGCTTGACTTTCTGATAATTGCACCAAGTAAACCAGAGCCCAGGATTATTGTTCTTATTCCCAGATAATGGATCAAACAGAGATTTAGAACATTTAAAATTACTCCAAGCAAGTCTTTCCTACTCTTTCCAGGAGAAGGGGAGACCCCCCATCTTATCTTCTTGACTTTCAATCATATTAAAATCACCACCAAACATCCAAGGAATATCTGGAAGTAAACAGAGCCAAGACCAAAAATTGGATCTTTCATTATAATCATTGGCAGCATAAATAGAGCAAATACCAAATTCCATATCATTATGTTTAAAAATTAACTAAATAGCTCTGTTACAGGGGGAAAAGTCAAAGCCGTTAATTTTAGGTCCCCATTTAGGGCTAACCAAAATCACAACTCCTCCTTTCCCCTGAGGGTGGTTAGTGCAGAATTTGAGAGCATCTTTCCAGATATAGTTTAAATTGGATTCAAGGGTGAATCCAGTAGATTTGATTTCTTGCAACATCATAATATCTAAATTATTCATAGTACTGAGAAAGTTTTTAACCACAAATTTTCTATCAGGACATTCAAGTCCTCGAATATTCCATGAAATACACTTCATTGGGACAAAATTTTAGGATTGGACGCATCAGAGACAACTACATCCTCCATAGGAGAGGCATCATCAGGGTTAGCTTGATTCTGCTTTTTATTATTCTTAGGTTTATTTTTTGAACCAAGCGGTCTTCCTTTCCTCTTTGCCATGAGGATATCCTCATTATCCGAGAGCGAAGGAGAAGCCAATTCTTGTTCCACAGACTGATTGGTGACAGACGATGCTGGAATGACCTCAAAGAAGAAATCATCAGAGATTTCCTTAAAATCTTTAACAGGGACCTTAGGATTAGGGGTTTTAAAAACATTTTGAGAAACCTTAGTGGTTTCTTGCGTGCCCGTATCTAACAACGGGGTAGAAAACATAGAAATTCCCTGCCCATTTTTATCATCCAGAGGGATAGAGGACTTTGTAGAGTCCTGAACCTTATCCATCAATTTTACTGATGAAGGAGGCGGGAGTATTTTTGAAGCCGCATTATTTCTGTTAGATCTATTTTTTCTCTTTTTTGTAACTTCTTGAAATCCATCGACATCCACAATGCCAGTAACAACTGCATTACTAAAAGTAGGTAACGGCAAAGAGGAGGAAAGAGACTGGGAGGAATTGATAGGGGGAGGCGAAGGGCTAGGCTTAACAGAGGAAGAGGGGATCACTATGGAAGGGCTGTTTGACGAAGATGGGTTTTTTGGGGTTTTGTTTTTGATGATAGGGCAGTCTTTTCTCAAATGCCCCTCTTTCCTACACAGGAAGCACACATTTAAACCCCCTAGGGTTTCGACAGGGCAGGATATCTTTTCTTTATCAATCTCAATGAAAAGTTCTTTGGGTAAATCATGACCATGTTTTAAAGCAATAAGAACCCTAGCATCGAGATGGGGAACCAACCTAGCTGAATCGTCCATTCGAAGAAATTTGCCAAGGGGTTCAACCAGGTAAGGAATAAATCGCCATAAAAAAGGGGGTATATTCTTAATGAGAACCCATCCGGGGGCTGAAAGGGCGACTATCTCATCTAGGTTAGCTTCAACATTCCATGCCAGGGCTCTAAACGTTGTGTTACCAATAGATCAGTATTCCTTTTTTAAAACCGCTACCTGAGAATCATTGTTATTAAAGAAAATCACAAATAACCCCTTTTGTATCTGTCTACAAAACGAAATTTGAAAACCAAGCTTCAGATTCCAGTAATTGTAAAACCAATCATCTAAAAACTTTCTTACAGGAACCTTGTCAATTTCTACCGCAGAGAAGAAAATGGCAGTGTTCCTCAATCTTTCTTTTTCCCTAATAATCTCCGCTAACATTTCTTGGTTCGGGGTAACATGAAATGAAGAATTGTCCTCAGATTGCTTACCTCCTGTTGAGATCTCATCGCACGAAGGTGAAGTAAAACGGGCTCCAGAAATAATCGCCGGGGAGGATTTAGTGACTACCTCCAGGAAAGACCGCGGCTTACCACCTGCATTGATGTTAGACCTGGAATCATGGCTACTACTATTTCCCACACCATTATTTGTGTTTGCAGAAACAAGTGTGTTATTCGGCACAAGGCCAGTAGAAAACTTAAATGCAGGAGAGGAATTAGCGTTTAATGAGGTCAGATCACACCTGTTTCCGTCCGGATTGCCATTAAGGTAGTTGCTAGAGTTCGCCACCTTGCCACCCGTATTACCTTCGACTGTCGCCATAATACCATTCTCCGCAGTTAGGGTGCCAGCTGGACCCGCCGACGGATCACCATCCGGCATACCGTCGACTGAAAAAAGAAAAGAAGGTAGAAAAGCAGGGAAGTTCACAAATATCCAAAAGCAGGGAAGTTCCTTTTTATCATAATTTAAAAAAATAAAAAAATATAAATACAAACATATGATTAACATCAATCAATTAATTGTCTTAAATTTTTTTTACATATTTCATATAAATAAAAAAATGCCTTCCATATAATAGTGAAAAAATATTTTAAAATAAACTATCCATAAATTTATAATTACCTATATAGTAAATAAATAAAATAATTTTAAAATAAAATAAAATATCTTTCTTTAAATAGATGTAAGAAAGGTATCTATACTAGGTAGTAGTAATATATAAGTGACGGCCTAAATCAGTTTTTAATTAAAGAAATTAAATATAGAAAAAAATAATTAAAGACATTAAAAATAGAAAAAAACAAAACAAAAAAAAACAAGATTTTTAAACCATTGATACAAATCCCAATGGTAATGCGTTCGAGTTCCTAGACCAATCTTCTGTAAACAAATTACGGAAGACATATGAAAGCTGAAAACCGCAAGTGGGCAGCAGAAAGACGAGAATTGCAGCAGTTTTTAGTACTATTAAATCGAAAATGAAAAACGCTCTAGACTTGGCTTACACCTCGCAGAAAGTGGTGGCCGTGGACAATCGAATTCCTATCCGTTATTATTATCGAATTGCTAGTAATCTCATCAATCAGGCAACAACCGTACCACTTAAACAGAATTACAAGCAATAATTTCAAAAATTCAATACATAGCATCTTTCTATTTCTTTGTATTTTGTTAATGAATTTTCTAGGAACGGCTTTCAGGCGATGTTTTATGTGTATTGTTAACTGTGAATTATGTATAAACTACTTTCAGGCGAGGGTTTATCGGGAGGAGAACAATATTGTTGATCTCTATACTATATTGATCAGGTTTTCCAGGTGATTTACTTCATCGCATGTTAACTTTAAATACCGTAGCTTGGTTCATCATTTTGACAATTATTTTATGCCAAGCTAAAATTCACCATTTTTTTTTTTCAATTTTTGTAAATTGTGTCACGGGGATTTTTAAGAAAGATAATTTTTGTTTTTACTGAACGGAGCGCTGCTAATTTTTACTGATGATTAGGTTTGACGGTTAGCCAAGCTTCAGTGCTTTAGGTGATATTTAGAATCACAACCTACTAGGCAGCTTGCTATTTGGTGTATGAGACCTTATACTCCACGAATTTCAAATTGTTTTAATCTCATTGCCAAGCTTGGTAATAAACCAATCCTTTTCAGCCCACCTCCACTTCGTCAGCTTTTGCTAATTACATTTATGAGTATTTTCTACTGGGATAATTTCACCAAATTATTGCTATTTCTATGAATTGTGTAAGCGAGTTGCTTAAAAACGAGTGCAATTTGAATCATTGAATAGCTGCTATATCGAAACCAGTAGCCGAGGGCTTAGACATGAGATTATCAACATAAATGTCAAATAATTGCAATTTTTAGGACTTAAGTTATCTGCTTATAGGATTTGTAAAGGGTTTACTGCTAGAAAATGGAATAATGCAACACAGTCAACTTCATTAAGTAAAAAATTTGGTGGGTTTTTAATAATATTTGTTGGGTTTTATTAATTTTTGTCCTTAAAAAAATTATTTTCGGGTTTTATATTTTTTGTCGACAAAAAAAAATTATTCTGGGTTTTCACAATTTTTTGCTAAAAATTGTCTGTAGGTTTTTTTCGATTTTTTCCTTAAAAATTGTTTCTGAGGTTTATAATATTTTCCCTTAAAAATTATTCTAGGTTTTGCTTGATTTTGTCCTAAAAAATCATCCGTAATTTGTGAAGTTCGCGTGGGATTTCGGTTGTCTAGGTTTATAATTTTTTCCACACAAATTATGACGGGTGTTCCTGTTTTAGAGTTTTTTACCATTTTTTCCTCAAAAACGGTGATTTGTAACTTCAGTTTTTAGGGTTTGACGGTTTTTTCCACAAAAATCGCGGTTTCTTATAATTGTTCTATATTGCACCTAGAGTTGCTAGGGCAACGGTCTGCACAAGGGTTTACCGATTATTCCTCAAAATTGTGGTTTCAATTTGAGAAGCTGTTCTTGGTGTCTTTGGCTACAGGGCGGGACAATTTTTTATGTTTTCCCAACATCAGGTTGGAAGGTTTCTGGTTATCTTGATCAGTAACATACTGCAGATCTAGCGAGGGTCTCAGTAGGAGCAGAGTGTTTCGAAGAGAAAGGGCAGTCTTCTTTGCGTTTGTGATCAAAAGACTTGCAAATTGTCTTCAGTAGGGTAGTTCGTACATTAAAGGAGGGTATTAAAATAATGTAATATTCTATAATGGTCATCTTGTCTAGTTTTTTTAGTTTCTATTTTCGTCTTCAGTTAACGATTTTTTCTTTTAGAAACATCGTCTTTGTAAATCTATCTAACGAGCCTTCGTCTCCTTTGTTTAATACATCGATTTACCATAGTATGGCATGAAGGCATATGTGAAATTGAGGTCAATAATCATGCTCTCTTTTCGTATGAGTCATAACCTTGCACCGTAAGATGATTTAGATATTTTGATTCACTTTTTTAAGATCATCTGTTTTGAGCGAGGGAGATTTAGAACTTAAATGCTAAGCCACACTTATGAGGTGCACATGTCCAAATCAAGGTCTATGATAGGTTCCAAATGACTTTGGGATGACACCACATCATCGAGGAATCACCCATCCAACAAATGTTAGAAGATCAAGAGAATGTAGCCAGTGCTCTTCGGAGGTGCTTTGTATCCTACATATGGGTTGCTTTGTACTTATATTTTAGTTAAGATTACTTTTCACTGAGGGTTCTTTGCAAATTGTATTGTTTTGGGTTATCTATCAAGTACCACCACAATGGAGAACAATGAGGATTTGTTTATAGTTATTTGCATATTTAAAATGAATGTTATGGGATGCTGTTTTGCTAAATGTATAATGATCTCCATTTCTAGATAGTATCAAGTGGTCAAATTTTATCAAAGGTCAGTTAGATTCATCCTTAACAACATCTTTATGAATTTCCATGCAATACACTATTTGGCTTCCAATTTTACATTAATTAGGGGCATTTCCTGTTTAAGAAAATTTATCAGAAGTCTAGCAAAATTTTCTTATTTGGCCTAGCATTTTGTTAAGCTCCATCTTCTTGTTCAGTCAATTCATTTTTGAGAGGTTGTGTGTTGTACTCATATGAGATCTTCGTATTGTATTAAGTTTAAAGTTAACATCTATTCTTCCCAAGTGCAAGTCATGGTTAGGTCTTGTCAACTTTGTTTTTTTGTGTTGTCCATGTGGCTCTTTTTAGAATGTTTGCAAGATAATGGAAAAGAGTTCTTTAAATCATTTGTCTTGGCGAAGAAAGAGAGGTTGTTGTAGGAGAGATTTGCTAAGTTTGATGATCAAAATGCACCTGATATAAGAAGAAGTTTGAATTTCAAGTTTTTGAAGAGAAAGGATGCACCCTTATTAAGGGGAGATTCAACCAAATTCAACTCTATAGTTTACATGCAAAGGTGCATGCCTCTGTAAGGTGGAGTTGTTAGAATCAAGGAACACTTTGGGGGGGGGGGGGGTGAATTAGTGTTCTGCCGGAGATCACACTCAAAAACTTATCCTTTATCCACCGGTTAGCAATGTATAACAGTAAAGAACATAAGCAAGCAATAAATAAAACATAGATCCACAACACCGGAAGTTTTACGTGGAAACCCGGAAAGCGAAAAACCACGGTGGGGCTGGAACCCACAATATTCATATACTATGGCCAAGAGTACATAAATATTACATAGATGGGGAATGCACTTGCATTTAGGCTTATTGCCTAAAGCTCACTGCTCAATTACAATGACCTGGAAGGCTACAACCTTCAGGGAAGTTTCACTGACTTACAATTTAATTACAATGAGGAAATACAATTAAAGAACTCTGAAATAGCATCTAACAATGCAAGAATGAGTTCCTGTTAAGCACAAGATCTCTGACTGTACTCGCTCTGCAATATGCTCTGTTTCTGTCTCAGTCAGCTACCGGATCACTTGGGAATCAAATGCGCATGTGAAACTGCGCTCAATCGCACCAAAACGGATCACCACAACAGTAATACTTTAAAAACCAATCACCAATTCAGTCTTATATATCCGATCATATCAAAAATAATCTCCTCCAAGTCGGCTATCAAAAATGTAATGTGTAGCTTCAAGTCGGCTTCAATTTCTAACAAAACATATCACTGGACCAAAACAATTTTCCAAAATGCTTCACCAATGTCGGCCTCATCATTTCACCTCAAACTTGGTCACCAAAATCATCGGAAATCTTTCCGGACCAAAACTGCACTGGAATAATCCTGATTTACCGGTTAACTGGCTACCGGTTAACACTTGCTTCCGGAAAAGAAGAATTACGACCACCAGATCAAATCTCCAAGAAGAGTTGCCATCAATGACAACCCTAAACCATAATTCAAGCATCGGAAATCACCGGATGAGTGTCAACTGCCAACAATCTCCCCCTTTGGCATTGATGGCAACACCTATGAAAAATGGCTAAGTGTTGAAACCTGTGAAACCTATACACCGGATCAAGAATGAAAGAATTCTAAGGCTCCCCCTTAGATCAAAAACCCAAAAATTTGCAGAAATCTGTACACTCCATTCACACTGTACATTTTTCACCTTATCTCTCCCCCTTTGACAACAATGCCAAAGATAGGGTGTGGATCAAAAATTACCCTATATATTTATACACACCGGATGACTAGATCTATACATACTTGAGTACATCTGCATATGTGGACTTAAGAAATCCAAAATAGGTATTCCAACCTGCCCGCAATTTTTCCAAAATTGAGACAAAACCATTCAAAACATAAGCATGGAATTCTATTGCATGCAACTCAGTTGGTGTCTCCTGAGTCATATTTTGAATACATTCCATCTTATGGCACACCAAGGTGTCTAATCGGGGACTAACTAGGTTCCGGAGTTCACCTGCCCTTCTCTGCATCTTGTCCTTCTTCTCCAGATTACCAATCTATCCCGTAAGAGTCAAAATTTGACCTTCAACATTTCCGGTCAAGTTTACGATGGGATCATATGCCTGCGAGATCTAGATTAACTGACTTCTGCAAGTATCTATTTGCTTGTCTTATTTAGTAGTAAAATTTGTTAAAGTTAGACAAGACTTATAGATCTTACCACCTTCCTATAAGGCCTCATCAATCAATTTCAGTTCTTTGTCTAGCTAGGTCTTATCATTTTCAATCATTTGCAAAAATGTTTGTATTTTGGCATCTTTGAATTTCTCCATAGCCTGTTGGGCTAATGCCTTGGTTAAGGAATCAAACTGCGTTGATATATGATCTACCAAGTGCTGGAGCTTATCAGATGAACTGGCATCAACATCAAGTTGCAATTCCGGTACCACTTGTTCTAAAACTTTAACAGTTTTCTCAATGAGTTTCTTCTCTTCGGACTCAAATTGTGCTAACTCCTGACTAGCTTGAGCTTGAAGAGCAACAACTGCGATCATTCTTTCAGTTGGAGACATTTGGTTAAACGACTTGTCAAAACTGATGTTAAATTGAGGAAAAGTCCCTTGGTTTTGAATTTTGGAAGTGTCAATTGCCATAAGGATTGGAGTTTCTGATACTTTTCTTTCCCCCTTGTCCTGTTTTTATTGCTTCTCCTCTTGCTTTTTCTCTGCCTCATCCAGCCCTGCTTTGCCTTTATCCTCTATGGGTGCCTTATGTGCACCGGTGTCACCACTTGGTGCACCAACCTCTGTCTCAACTGATTTATCTTTTGCCTTATCAGGCTCAACCTCTGCTGTATCCAAAATTTGTTGCTCTGTAACATCCAGTGTATCCTCCATCTTTTCTTCATTTGGCACCGAAGGGATCTTTGTCTAAGTGGCTGTATCTTGTGAATCTACTTCCGGAGGGGAAGTCATTTGTAGCCGGTTCTCAGTGAGAAATTTCTTCCCTATCTCAATGGTTTCTTTTCTAATTTCCTCCACTCTTCCCACCACAAGGCTGTTAACTCAATGTTTGCTTTTAAATTCCGTTTTGTTCGCTTGCAAAAACAGCCTATCTATCTCTTCAACAGTAATATTGGTCCACTGATTGAGTAGTTCACTTTCTTTCATTTCTTTGTCCATTTGACTTGCAGATTTTCTTCCAGCATCAAGAAGACTATACAGATCTTTTGGAAGATAGCGTTCTAATTCAATTAAAGTTTTTCTAAATACATCCAAATGTAACACTATAGCTTCCTCAATCTGTTTTTTATCGCTATCATCTAGGTTTTCATAATATACAAAAATATTCTTCAAGTTCCCATCCTTGATAATTTCATCAATTAATTCTTGAGCAGATAAAGGAGGAATAATATGATACTTGGTCTAAGTAGTTTCCATCTTACCAGATTCAATCGCTTCATCCAAGTCAGATTTTACTCTCCGTCCTCTCTTTGGTCTGCTGGATGGAACAGGTTCAGATTTCACTTTTTTCTCTTTCTGCCCTTTCTTTTCTTCATCGGATTGAGGCTTCCAGATAAGAAGAATTACGACCACCAGATCAAATCTCCAAGAAGAGTTGCCATCAATGACAACCCTAAACCATAAATCAAGCATCGGAAATCACCGGATGAGTGTCAATTGCCAACATGAGTTGAAGTCTTGTTCATAACTTAGAAGAATTTGCTAAGTGTTGTTGTCAAGGGCACACTTGACCAAAAAGATGAGAGTCATGTTTCAAATTGAATGTGAAGGTGTACGTATGAGATTGAAGGGTGCACCTTTGAGAATGAGGTGTAGATCAAAAAAATGGCTAAGTATGGTGTTGAGGTACATGCCTGAAAAAGGTAAAGTCCAAAGTTCTAGTTTCCATTATCAAGTACATGTGGAAGTGTGAGGTGTGCACACCTATGAGAGTGAAAATTGAAAACAAAGTCACCATTTAGAGGTGTGTGAGGGTGTCAAGTGCACACTTGATAGTGGAGATAAAAAAGACCCTTAAGTTTAATATTGTTAGATGTGTACCTAGGGGAGAAGTGCACACCTCAACAAAGAACGAGTGAATTCAAAATGCAAACATAAAAAAATCCTTTGTCAGTGCATGTTTGGGGTGCAAGTTTACACCTTGCCAAGTCAAATAACCTTGTACAGAGGTACATCTTTGGGAACGAGGTTCACACCTCATCAAAGAACAAATAAATTTCAAAATTCAAAGTTTTAAATCATATTCATAGGTACACTGTTAAACAAGCAAAAAAAAAAGAGAAATTGTAATCACACTTTAAACAAGCAAAAAAAAAGAGAAATTGTAATCACACATATAGGTGCTCACATGGGGTACGGGGCTGCACCACAAAAGGGCAGAAACAGGATTTTCAAAAATAAGATTCGTGTTCTGCTGTTAGGTGCACACCTGGGATCAGCAATCAGATGGAGAAATAAAATTAGCTAAAAATAACAGAAATTGCCAATAGAAAAGCAGTGGTTTAAAAATGAGTGGTAATTTGAGATAGAACACTCTTTAAATAAAGCTTCTTTGCTACCAAGAGAATGATAGAAATTGAAGTTTGAATGGGCCACAGTGGAAAGGAATAACAGAAATCAACAGAGCAGATTACAAAAATCAAGCTTTCATCAGCAACAGAGCAGGGCTTCAATGGTCTACAGCAGGCCACAGGGCAGATGGTCTCAGCAGAAAGCAAAATAAGAGCAGAACACAAAAGAATAACAGCAGAATTCAAAATATAGAAAGTAGCACAACAGACAAAGGCAAGGCAGGTCATGGCAGAAAGGTTTTATTTTTCAATACAACAGTGAATTCTAACAGGAAATTTTGAAGAAAGATCAGGTTTATAGGAACAAACAACAGTTTTCCTCCTTCAAATTCTTCTTTCTTAGAGCATTTGATATGAAAACAACATATTGTATCAAAAGAACCCTAATCAACAGTCTATTCAAGTTCTTCCTTTTTCTAGCAATCATGAGCAAAATCAAATTGAAACCAATTATCATAAATCCTTTTTGTCATCAGAAAAATCAACGTTCTAAAAAAGGTTGAACCCTAGGGAGTTTTAAAGTTTTTAGAGCAATATTTCAGCTAGGGTTTGTTTGGAGAATCGATGGAAGAAAAAGTTGTTTAGATTGAAGGTGTTATGTAACATACACCCGTACTTTTTTTTTCAAATGTTAGCTTCAACTGTAAATGAGATGCATAACAACTTCCTTTCCATTTTCTGATCACCGAGATTCCTAGAAAGGGCAAGGTGAGAGCATACAATGTTCAAGATCACAATTAAGTTATTAACTGAAAAACAAACTACTGAGAGGAAAGCATCATGTGGCAAGTTGGCCAATAAATGGCTTTTTTATTTTTCAGTGGGAAAGCTTATATAATATTGGAAAATAAAAACAAGCTTCTTCCACTTATCCAATGGTGACCATTTACAATAAACTACTTATTTAGTGGGGTAATTATCAACAATAACCAGATAAACCCATTGGTGGTACTTGTTGTGACGTTTTCACACATTGCCCCATTGCAAATGGGGACCCCCTACTTTTTTAGGTCCTCTCGGTCTTTGGCTTTGTTTTTTGGGTCTTTTCGCAGCAATTTGGTCAATCCTCTAAGTTTGTAAGTGTTTGGGGGTCAATTTGATCAAGTCTGCAACTCGTTTGAGCAATTTTGGCCAAGTTTGGAGCTTGTTTTGTCCGTTTTAGGGTTTTGCCCTTCAGACTTGGATTTGAGGCCTTTCCTTTAGGGTTCTGGAAAAACTAAATGTTGCATGGGAATCAGGGCCCTTTAAGGAACCTACCCGTGAAATTTGAGCAAATTTTGAGCAACTTTCTATTTTTAGAAAGTTCCTATTTTTTAGGGATTTCATTGCCTCCCGGATTGGTCTAATTTTGCCAAAAATCAAACTTACTATTTTTAGTAATTTCTATTTTTAGTGTCTCTGTGTCCTGTTTTGTCCTAACTCTGACATTTTGAAAAAGTTTCTATTTTTGGAAAGTCTATTTGTGATAGGTCCTTGCAGGCTGACACTGAAGACCAGATATGCACGATCATTTGTAAATCTGGAAAAGTCAAAGAGCAGGCAGAGTGATAAAAAATTTGGCTATGTGGGAATCAGTCCAGGAATGGAAAGTTTGAAAATCTTCTAAGTTTGGAAGATCACTTCAAATTCACAGATGTCATCTTGAATTTGGAAATGTCCAATTTGAGTAAGTCTGGAAAGTGAAGATGGTGAAATTCCTTCATTCAGTGAAATCCACGCCTAGTCCCCAGGTAGGGCACCAAATGGAGGTTACCTTGGAAAAATGTTAAAAATGAAAAATCCTTCATCATGTGGTTTTAGCGCCTAGGTGTGCAGTTGGGCATCAAATTCAAGTGCTCTTGGAAAAATTGAAAAATGTGAAATTCCATGCCAAGGTGGAATTAGCTCCCATGTCTGGAATTGGGCGCCAAAAATTGATAAAATCCATCTCCAAGGAGGAATGGCGCCCAAGCATGAGGAATGGCACCAAAATCACCAATGCATGGAAAACTTAAAAGAAGTGAAATTCCATCATCAATGGAAAACAGTGCCCATGCATAAGGAAGGGCGCAAAAATGACAGAGTCATGGAAACTTAGCAAAATCCAAAATTCCAGGACTCAAGTGAAACAGTGCCCAAGGAAGGAATCTAGTGCCAAAATGCAAGGGTCAAGGAAAATTCAAAAGTTACAAAATTCCTCCTTCACAGTGATTCAGCGCCCATGCTAGAAGAAGGGTTCCAAAATGACGGAGGCAAGGATAAATGAGAAAATTTGAAATTCCTCCACGAAGTGAAATCCACGCCCAGGTCAAGAATGAAGAAATTTTTCCAAAGTAGACAGGGTATGGAAAACTTGAAAAATGTTGAATTCCTTGGCAAGGGAGGAATGGTGCCCAAGTAAGAGGTTAGGTGCTAAAATGGAGTGGTCATGGAGAATGAAGAAAATCCAAATTCCTTCGCACATGCTAAATTGCGCCCATACCTTGGTCAAAGCGCCAAATAGAGGTCAACATGGAAAGCTTGGAGAATGTTGCATTCCTTCACAAGGTAAAAATCCCGCCCAAGTCAAAGGGCGCCAAAGGGAGCAAGGCGTGGAAAATAGGTAAAACAATGAATTTCCCACCAACATCAAAATAGCGCCTTGGCGTGAAGTAAGGCGCTAAAGTCAGTTTGCCAAGGAAAGTCTCCAAAATTCATGAATTTCCTCCATCAAAAGTGAATTCCACGCCCAAGTTGGAAAATTGAGGAAATTTTCTAAGGCATGAAAATCCAAGGGTCAAGAATGAACTAAAAAGGGAAATCCCCTCGGTAAATTTTTTTGAAAAATCAATTTTTAGATACCAAATCTTGTCAAAATTTGAAAATTTTAGCAGATTTGGACTCGTGAGATAATTCTCTCTCTCCTGGACCCGAGGTGTCCTAAATTTTAGGAAAGTTCCTAAAAAAAAGGAGATGGTGGAAAAACGTTGAAAACTCTCCCAGAGCAAGGAAAGTTCGAAAAACTTCAAGAAAATTGTTCATGGATCAAATTCTTCTCTCCTGAAGTTTTCTCTCCCCAGGGGTTTCTTACCAAGTGGCAGTTGGGTCAGCGCATGTTGAGTCAATGGAGAATCTTTTGCATGCAGCCATCATGTAAAGGTATAGTGGCAACACACTTATTGTTGGAATATTTTGACCAAGTGGCGGCTCGCTCAAATGCATGTTGAGTGCATGAAGAATCTTTTGCATGCATCTACCATATTTATGATAGATTGCTTCCTCATGTCACCGTCGCATGGAGAATGATGGGCATTTATTTCTACATGGGGAATATTCATTATTTTTGGGCGAATTTGATGTAAGGAGTGCATTTAATCACAAATGGATGCTAATTTGGGCTTATTTGAATTATTTGTATGTGGGCTTAATGGGTATTAATTGCTGATTCCCACCTTGTTGCACCTTGAGTGGAGAATCTTTTAGGGTGAAACCCTAATTAGGGTTTGCATGTAGCCAAGGCATCAAGCCTATATAAAGGGGTGACCCCCCCTCATTTGTATAGAGGGAGACTTGTATGAAATTGTTGCAATATGTTTTTGAGATAATAACAGTGAAACATTGTTCTCTGATGGTGTCCACTTTTGTTATTTTTCAAAACATGCATGGTTTCACCTTCCTTACTTAGAGTAGAAGTAGTATAGTGCTTTGATTTCAATGGAGAATGTAATGGTGTTTGATGAATTTCCATGGTTCATACTTTTTTCATCTTGCTGATTGTAAGTTGCAGTGTAAAGTTAGCTTGAGCCCCCCAAATTTGTGCTAAGTTCAATTGTGAATAGTCGTTTGGATTGCGCCATGTTGGGTATTCAAATGCACTTTCTCAATATGAAAATTCTTCAACATCCTCAGAAGATTGCACTGGTTCTTGTGGAGTTATAGTTTATCTTGGCGAAGAAGAGCTTGGTTTATTTGGAATTTGTCCACTAAAGCATTATCTATTGATATCACTACCCTTAGGAGTAGATTTAGATCCTTCTAACCCTTTTCCCCTTTAATTTCAGTTCATTCGAAGCAGAAGCATCAGAAAATTGCTATATCCAATGATGAAGTTCCAGCCACAACAAAGAAGTGAAAGAACGATCCAAACGTAAGGCCCCTTGGATTACTAGTAAAACACATCAGCCAACCGAGTCACGTCCGTTGCACGAAGGAACCTTGGAGTTAGCCGTTTGATCTTATCGCAATCTTAGCATACAATCGTACTTTGATCAAGAGAGAGTGAAGTGACCATTAGGCAACTTTATTCTGTGTTGGACGCTGTCATAAAAACACATCAACAATACTACCATCCCGTGTTACAGTTTAGAATGCATGAAAGAGAAAGGTTTTGATGGTATGACCATCTGAAGCATTACAAGGTTAGTACATTTACATCATAAACATCATAATGAGAGAAATCATTGCCAATAATATGAACTGAGGTAAAATAAACTGCTGTTATACCCAAATTGATGGTAAATATCATGTACCCAACAACCCAACAATTGAAATAACAATGTGATACCTTGTAAGGATGGATCAGAATAGTAGAACAGGTCTGAAAATGCCCTGATATCATGCCATAATAGTCTGGTCATAGGTTAATCACTCAAAAATCACAACCAAATGCACACCCAACTCGCTACCAATGAACATGGGCTATAATCATTAGCTCCAAACACAATGAACTTCACCCAAACCCACCATAATATCATAGGCATAGTTCAACACTTGTATGATCCTCTTTAAATTTATTCCTTCCAACTGGACATTGTATGGCCTGGCATAGAAGGATAGGACGGCCAAGAATGAGGATATTGTATATTTAGAAACATCTCTTCCTAATTGCCCTTAGAAAAGTCTTAAACAACTTTGCAATTTGATATGAGCACATAGAAAATCTGCGACTCAAACACATCAAAAGAATCCATTTCAGCACCACCCAAAATTGAACTCCAATTTGTAGCAATGGTTATTCCTGAATGAAAGCACACCAATCTAGCTAGAGGGGGTTTCGTCCTCAAAACTAGAAATCTTGAGAGGGTTTTTTTTTTAACACAAAATTTGGAAGAACTCTAGGTTCATTCCAATAGCATAACATTAGCATTCATTAGTCTATCCCAAAAATGAGCTGCAACACCTCCTTTTATAGATTTTGTAGGGAAAATAACCAATTAAAAATTATAATAACTCATTTATCCCTCTAAATGACCTTTTGAAATATAAAATATCATTTCATGTGAAAAACCCCCTTTATTTCGCCTAGGTATCCACTTTTGTGGTACATAAACATCTTTTAAAAAAATATAATACTTAAGCAGCTACTGTATCAATTCAACATTAGAAACTTAAGGGCATATTTAAATTTTTTTCACCTGAGTTGCAAAGAGCATTGTAACAACATCGGAATCCAACTCTGACCACACCATGATGAAACTGAAGTAGGATGGTGATTGAAGACAACCAAGTGACTTACTAAAAATAGACACTCTTTCCAAGAAGTTTGCAGAACCCTCCAAATGTCAGAAAACACTTCTGGAAGTGTCACAACACTCCACATTGTCATTTGAACTCATTGCTATAAATGGCAACCTTGAAATACTGAGTCTATGCTCTTCAAGAACTTTAGAGTCCCTTTTTCCTTACCAATCAGCCTATGAGAGCTCAAAAGATGGGCTAATTGTCACCAAACTGACTAGGCCTAAGAAGGCGACTTTACAATCCTCCCTCTCCAGAATTGTTTGTCCCCAAACAATTGCTAATTTGGATGTTGCAATATTTGCTCACTCTCCCAAGTAGCATCCTCCATAGATAAGTTCTTTCATTAAACCAAATATTCTTTGTTGGTGTTCTTCCTCAAAGTAAGCTCCTTGAAATCAATGATTGCTTCTAAAACAAAAACATATTTCCCTTCTTCATCCAAGGGGGGCAACTCGGTAGAAGCAATACCATTATGTCCAAGCGCCTTCTTGAGGTGTGACACATGGAAAACATTATCCACCTTGCTTCTCTCAGGTAACTCTAACTCATAAGCCAGTTCTCCAATCCTCTTAGAGATTTTGAATGGGCCGTAGAAATGTGGCTTTAGCTTCGACTCGGAGTAGATGGCAAAGATGAAGCCACCCCTACAATTCTATGGCGCTGCCGCTATATGAATGAGAAATGGGCACTGTAATTTAGTTGCGGTAGTTTCCACATCTGGGTGAACAGGAATTGGTTCCGTGATTCATTCTTCTCGAGAGTAGATTTCTTGTAGGGCTGCAACCTCAAGCAAACCATATATCTCCAACTTCAAATGCACCCTTTATATGGTGCTGATTTGCATACAACTTTTGCTGATTTTGAGTATGCTGGAGGTTCTCCTTCAAAGATTTCATTATACCTTGACTCTGATGCAATAAATCCGTAGCTTAGGGCACTCTACTACCACCAAACAATGAGTCAATGAAGCTAGGAGCTTCGTACCAATATAGTGCCATAAATAGAAACATCTTAATAGACATATTATAGTAGAATTACAACAATAACCAAATAAAGCCATCTTAACCCAAGCTTTTTGCTGCCTTGAAATATAATTTCTGAGGTAACCTTCCACCCACTTGTTGACAATCACTGTTTGCTCATTAGTTTGTGGGTGATAACTGGTGCTACGAGTGAATTCAATCTCACTTAATTTGAATAATTTTTGCCAAAATCGACCTAGGAACTTGCTATTCCTATCAACTTACAATGTTCTTTGGCAAACCATGCAACTTGAACACTTCTCCGAAGAACAAATCGACCACCTAAATTGTTGTAAACATTGCGAAAATAGAAAATTGCAAATTTTTTCAACAAGTCAAAAATAAAAAAGATACAATCTTTTGCTTGCACTTTAGATAGACCAGTAATGAAGCCCATTGGGATACTTTCCCTTTTTTGATTGGGAATGGGCAAGGGCCACAACAAACCAACAGAAAATGTGTGCTCATTTTTGTTCTTTTGACACACTTGACATTCTTTAACATACTTAAGGACTTAGTCCTTTTGCCCTTTCCATGAAAATCTTTCTCGGAGTTGTTGTAAGTCTTGAAATTTTTTTGGTGACTAGTCAAGGGAGCATCATGGGAAATCCTCAAAATCTTCATTATGAGCCTCAATTTAGGAACAATGAAGATTCTTTCTTTGAAGAGAATCAATTCATTAACCACTTTGTACCTTTCATCCTGCAAAGAACTCTCCAAAATACTGGTGGCCAAAAGGATTTTTAGCATACTTATGAGAATTTGCTCCTTCCAATCAACAATAATCTCCATCATGGATCTCAAATGTGGTCTTCTTGACAAAGCATCAGCCACAATGTTTTTCTCCCCTTTGACACATTGAACGGCAAAATTGTAAGCATGTAGCTTACTAACTCATTTCTTTTGCCTATCATTGAGGTCTTTCTAATTAAGGAAATACTTGAGGCTATTATGATTACTTTTAACAATGAAATTACCACCAATCAAATATTGTCTGAACTTTGCCAAAGCATGCATTATGTCAAGCATCTCCTTATCATAAATTGAATAGCTCTTTTCACTCCCTCTTTATTTTTTGTTTTCAAAGATAATGGGGTGCTTATTTTGAACTAGTACAACACCTATTCCCACTTTGGATGCATCGCACTCAAGCTCAAATGTGACATTCCCGATTAGGAGTTGGGTTGTGTTGTGACGTTTTCACACATCGCCCCATTGCAAATGGGGACCCTTGCTTTTTTTTTTTTGCTTTCTAGGCTAGTAGTAGTCTTTTGCTATGAACCTTTGCATTGAAGAGGTATAGTGGATCAAGAGGTCAGAAGTTAATCAAGTTTGTCTCTTTAAGATGAATTAAGGTTCGACACTTCCTTGGCCCAGCCAAGGTTTTATCACTTACAATTCTCCCAGCATTGTCAGTGGGTGCCTAGGCCCGATCATTCTCATTTCCATTCCCCACCTTCGTCATCACTGTTCCTCCCTTCCATTTATTCCCATTCACCCTCACCTCCCTTTCCATCCTTCCATCTCATTCACTTCCCTACCTTCACATCCTAAACCTCCTTATCCATCTACTTTCCACTTCCTCTACTCCCCTACCGTCAACCACCTAACCCTCCTCCCATCCTAGCATACTCATCCACTACCCTTTACCTACATTTCCACCTACCTCTACTTCCATCCACATTCTCTAGACCTCTTCATTTCCCAACCCATACTACCTCCCCCTTTCCCCCTTTATTCCCCTAAACTCACCTATCCTAACCCACATCCCATAAGCCTTTACTTCCCTTATTTAGCCTAAACCTACCCTTCCATCCTACACCCTATCCCATCCCATTCCCCCTCTTTCTCCACGTAGCAGCTACCCTTAACATTTCCTACCACTCCCCCCTCATATTTCTCTCCACCGTATCACATTACATGTTGGGCCCCACACACTCCAAGATGGAGAATTAAATAAGTTTTTTCCTAAGGACTCTTTGCTGGTACCCACCAACCACTGGCTGAGAATGTAAAATCTGTTTTTGTTTTGATATTGCATGGGCCCCACCAAAATTTTGAAATGAAAGAAAAAAAAGTTATTTTTAACACATTTTGAACAAAAGGAGCAGCCACCTCATTACTCCCCTTGACCCCCTAATAGCTCCAAACACATGCCACGATGAAACATAATGCTAGGTGTGGCAACACAAAATGAGGAGCTGGCCTTTGAGTGCAGATATGTCACTCTTATAAGGATAGAAGAGGTAAAGAGACACATCTTTAGCCTTAACGCCTATATAAGAAGGTGTTCTTGTTCATTTTGAAGCATCATTAAAGCAATCAATAACGTCCTGCTCTGTGAATTCAAAAGGCCAGCGAACTACATTCTGATTTGCATCTCCAGACCTACAATTTTGAAGGGCAAATTTATCTATATTAGCAATCTTAGCATCAGATTTTGATCATTTCATTGATCAAAACACATTTCTAAGAAAGGAGTGATTGATTTGAGGAGTTTTATTTTGACTTAGAAACATTCTCAGTCCCGTTTGAAAGTAACCTAAGCAGGATTGTGTGAAGTCACATTGCACCTACAACAAAGTCAGATATTTAAAAATGGAAAATAAGTAAAATTAGTATGTATTCTATGTATTTGACACACTTTTGTCTTCTTTGCAGGTGATTAAGTAAATGACAAGACAAGTAATCAGATTCAAAAGGAGAATTCGGGAGGTGCAGGCCTGAGTAAATTCATCGACAAGTTCAGGACTCAGTTTCATGAGCAGAGATAAAGCAAACTCCATCAGATTTTTTTAGGACAGACTTCTTCCATGATCAAAACCAAGGCAAAAGTTGCATCCAAGTGAAATCCGGGCAATAACCAGACCTAGAGCATCTACTTAAAATGTCATTTCCAGACCTGAAAGGGTTCCAAAATGTTCTGAAGCAAGGATGGAAGGCTGGAAAAGATGACCATTCAAGGAAGATTAGTAACAGCCAGCTGGAGATAGTGATTTAAATGTACTTCCACTCCATTTTGGGAGGAGATTTGGTGAACTTAGGCGAATGGAGAACAAAATCTTAAGCATCTATTGTACTTTACCTTGACTACAACCTTGCATCTGCTCATTGATAAGGCATGAATTATTGATGAAGGGACAAACTGATGAAGTAATTGATAGAATGCTGCTGGAGATGGCAATTTGAACCTATGTCCTTTGCTCAGGAATTTAAGCGAATTCCCTTGATAAGACTGTCCCTTGCTCAAGAAGGAGAGCGAACTTCGTCTTCATGTTCAAGGGGAGGAGAGTGAATTTCAACTTCATGAATTGAGCTAGAGGAGCGAATTCATCTTCATGATTTGACATGGGGGAGCGAACTTCATGTGATGGTTGATAGGAGCGAACTTCATGTCTTGAGCATGAAGAGCGTACTTCATCTTCAAACCTATGGGAGTGTACTTCATGTGCCAGTCAAGGAGAGCGAATTTCATAAGCTTGCTAAGTGGTGCGAATTTTTACTTCATGAATTCTTAAGTGGAAACGAATTTCTTTCATATGCCCAAGGAAGATGTGCGAGTCTTTATCTTGAATAGTTCCGATTTTGAGTTGAAAGCAAACTTCATATACCTCTCCCGCAGAGCGAAATTCATCCTAAGACTTCATGATGAGCATTGCATGATGCATTAGAGTTGAGTGAGTGAGCGAAACTGATTGAAGGAAAGTTTATTTTTGGTTTGAGATTCACCTAATGTGTTTGCCTATGAGAGCGAACTTCATGTGCTTGCCTCCAAAAGCGAACTTCATGTGCTGGCCTTCAGGAGCGAATTTCAAGTGTAAAGGCTATGAAACGAACTCTACTTCATGTACTCCTAATCGAGAGCGAATTTGCAAGATTGCTTATAAGACCACTACCTTGAGCCGATTTGATGTTTGGAAGGAGTGATTTTGAAGATGAAAGGCGAGATTTGAAAGTAACTTCATGAGCGAGTAAATTGGAGCGAACTTCATGAGCTAGCAAATTGGAGCGAACTTCAGGAAATGGAGTACATCAGCGAATTTCATAAATTGATGCATTTGAGCGAATTTCATAAATTGAGATAGATGAGCAAACTTCACCTTCAAGCCTAAACTTCATGACTTGAGGAACATGAGCGAACTTCATGAATTGGGGGACATGAGCGGACTTCTTCATGTTGGAAGTTGAGGAATGAAGGAAATTTGAGAGCAATTTACTTCATGTTCAAACACTCAAGAGTGAACTTCATGTTTGAAAGAACATGAGCGAACTTCATGTTTAAGGGTATATTAGCGAACTTCATAAACTCACCTACATGAGCGAACTTCATGATTGGAGGGATATGAAGGGATATGAGCGAATTTTCCTTAAGAGCTTTGTTTGGGTATGTGTATAAGTGTAAGGATTAAATCAATGAAACAACAAAAAGATTGAAGAGAAGTTCATTTGAAATTCATTTCATCTCCAAGGCCTCAAGAGCCTCAAGAACTTCATGTTGAACTTCACAGAATGGAGGAGATGAGCGAACTTAAAAAATGAATCTATATGAGTGAATTCCATGTTGAACTTCAGGAATTAGCTCATATGAGCGAACTTCAAAAAATGAAATTCAAGTGAGTGAACTTTACTCCATGTGTTCCTAGTTGAAGGTGAAGTTGCAAGATTGGTTACATGCCTACTACCTTAAATTGATTTGAAGTTTGGAAAGAGTCATTTTGAGTTAAGCTCATATTATGAAAGAAAATGGAGAGTAAGTTCAAAGACAAGGACAACTTTATGAACATCAAGGGTGGAGTAAACTTCAAGAGCCCCTTTCTGCGAGCGAAAACAACTTCAAGTGCCCCTTCATGAAGACGAATTCTCTTTATTTGCTCTTATTAAACCTGCAAACCACATGAAATCACTTAATTACATCAAACTAGGAGATTATATGGAAGACATATATATATATATATATATATATATCATGTGTATTTGATACTTGCTTGTTTGTTTTGCAAGAGATGAAGAAAGAAATAAGGAGATCACACAAGAGGCATTCACTTACACGAAGACATGATCTACAACATCAACAACATGAAGGGAGTCACAAGAGAAAGAATTCCAAAGAAGAGAAGCAGTGACGACATCAAGAATTCGTTCTAAGGCACACCAATACTTCAAAACCAAGATCTATACCTTACACTTCCGTGGTTGAAGCCTTCGAGAGGATAGTTTCAGAAGAGTTAATCAAAGTTAGAAGATCACCGTCATCATCGTTGAGGCTGGACAATGTTGAGTATCAAGAAATATTCCTTCATGATGATCTATCAAGCCTACAAAGTGCAAGTTAAAGGTGGAATCGTAGTCATCATCCCAGTCACTATCTCTACCAATCAAAGGAGCTCCACATCAGCATGTCTAGATGCGATGTACCTGACTCACTCATGATGGCACAAACTTCGAGACACCTACCTCTATTATCTATTGGTCATGCCAAAGTGTTGTAATTATTTCATTGGCCAGAACTGAGTTTGTTGTAACAAACCCTAATTAGGGTTTTCATTGTAAAATCTCAGCCATTGATCTCAAATTGATCTAAGCCATTCATTGTAATGAGCTCTCAATATAAAGCTCAAGCTCATTTTTAAAAAGGCTAATAGAAAATAGTTAGTAGCAGGAGGAGAATAGAATAGAAGATAGAATAGAAGCTAGAATAGAGTAGGAGGAGAAGAAATTGTTGTTGAAGACTTGTAAATGAGATACTCTTTTCATTGAAGTTATGGTGAAATGTATTATTTCAACAAGTCTCATGGTTTCTACTTCTCATTTTGTTTTCATGTTAATTAGATTAAATGGAGGAATTTGTTGAATGCATTTATGTGGAATCCGTTTAGTCCATACCACTAGCCTCTTGTTGATTGTAAGTGTGCCTTGTGTGGTCAACTTGAATACTATGCTTTTAACTTCAAATCGCTATACATCCATTGTTTATGCATTAACTTGAATGGTGAGTAGTGTTCGATGGTAATGATTTGAACATCTTTGAAATGTCCTTAGAAGATTGCACTGAGCTTGTGTCAAATTGTTCAAGTTGATGGTGAGACCTCGCCCAGTAGGATTCCAGCTAATCATTCAACTATCTTCTTACATTCTAGGTCTTAGAATAGACTCTCTCAACCCTTTCCTTTTGCCCTTTTTTTCAACTCAAGTTAGTTTAGGATAGAAAAGCATCACAAGATCGTAACATCAGATGATCAAGTTCCAGCAATACAAGCGTTCGACAATTCAACATAAGTCCCTTTGTGATACTAGCAATCACATCAACCAACTGTGCTTATCCACACGTCGTGACCTGACATACCAGAACCTTGGAGTTGTTTCAATTGATCCTTAAGCCAATCTTCAACATTTGAGAAGCTTTGGTCAAGAGAGGATAAGATACATTTGGGTATTTTATTCTGTGTTCGCATGTGCATAAAAAACACATCAACAGGTTGGCTTTCGTATTTGCTAATGTTTCCAAATAAATAAATAATAAATAAAATTATTAATAAATGTAATTATTGAATACTTTTAAATAACGACTCTTAGGCTGACTTTGTTATGCTTGGGCTGTTATTCTCCTGAGGCTGACCTTGGCAAGAATTGGTATTTATGTGGGTTGATATTGATAACTAAGGCATCAAAGAGTTTTTTAGTGTTCTGTGCATTAAATGAATGCAATAGCCATCTTAGATGCAAACTGGTTGGTGGGATGGAATCCCTACCAACTTTACTCATCAAAGCATTTCATTGAGCAAAGGCATAACTTCTTGGATGCCAACCTGGGATGCTACTAGTCGGCTACAGGCTAAGGTGATATCTACAACATATTGCGGCAAGCATTTTCTTGTTGCACGTCCAAGATGGCAATAAGGCAATAGGAGTCGAGGACGGATTGCGTTTTATCATTACAAATAAGAGGAGTCGGGCTCCATTGGAATGCATATGGAGGAGGTGTAAACTCAGCCTATTCAATGCAAGGGAACCATAGAGTGTTTAAGATGCACTAATATCTCATGTGGTTTTGTTTGAGCATGGGATCACGGACAGGTCAAATGTTTAGGGTGTCGAATTTGCCAAGACCTTAGGGCACCGTGGTCAACATTCCTATTACTGACTGTGCCTTAAAACACAAGCCTATAATTGGTGATTGATCAATCTCAATAGTAATCAGTGAAGCCCAACATAGGGAGAATGAACAATATTAACTCATGTGGCCCATCTTATATATAAATTTATGAGTTCCAAATTTTGTATGTCATTCTACTATAAACAATCAAATATATTCACTTGCAAGATAGTGTATGTGTGTCAAAAATGATTGCATGAATCTGATTATGTTTCAGTGAGTAAAATAGTCTGAAATTCTTGTTTTACTGAGTTGGTACATTAATCTGGAGATTAGTTTAGAGATTGCAATATTAGTTACTATGATAATTTGCACTGTTTCCTACCTGGTATATTTCAGTGGTATCAGAGCTTGGCATTCTACCAACCTGTGGATTGATGAGTTACAGAGATCCGAGATACCAGTAGCGAGAAAAGAATAAGGCCATTGATGATAGGGAAGAGGCAAATCCTCAAGAATGTATTAGGGAGACCAAAGAGTTCCAAATCAGCATGAGGGATACCATGATGGAGATGGTTCAACATTTAAGAGGAATGAACTGACAACTAATTACTAGAAGACCTATACAAAATGGAGTTGAAGGGAGTAGTTTTGGTGGTGAGAAAGCTTCAGCAAATATGAAAACTTTTATGGTTAAATTTCTAGAAAAAGTGGGAGCAACAAGCGGTGAGGAAGAGCAACTTGACTAGGAAGGTGAAATGACAAGGATCCATGATGAAGACAATGCTCTAAGCATTTCCATACACAAAGTTGTAACCTTCACATAATTCTATGAGATGAAGACAAGGAGTGGGCATAGGAGGAGAAGGTATGAAGAGAGGAAATACATTCAACACCGTTTGGGAAAAATCTTTATTCCAACATTTGCTGGATTCGTTAGCTCCTTAGCAAGGGCTTGGTTGCAAAAATTGGACACATATTTTTCCTTGAATCCAATGTTTGAAGAAGAGGCTATCAAATTTGTCACCTTGCATCTTGAAGGAGTGGTTCAAGAATGGTCGTATCATGGCATGGACTTCAACCAAAGATTGATAGAAAGGTTTGATAAGAGGGATCCAAAAACTCATTTTAGGGAGTTAGCACAGTTGAAGCAAGAGGGTAAGGTGGAAAACTATGTAGCAGAATTTTAGAGGCGTGCAATGATGATTTCCGATGTGTTGGAGAGAAGGCTTATAGTCTTCTTCGTTGACGAGCTAGCCGAAACCATTAAAGGTTTAGTAAGGGCATTTAATCCGAGCTCATTGCAAGAAGCTATCAAGAGAGCTCTAAATTTTGAAGATTCAGTGACCAAGGACAGATTTAATTCCAAGCCTATTTTGTCAAAGAAACCTTTTTCAGAAGAGTATGGTACCTCCCAAAGACTTACCTCCTAAGCCAAACCAAGTGGAGGTGTCTAAGAATGAATTGTGAAGGAAAGAGCTATGCTTCACATGCAGAGAACTATGGCAATTGGGGCATAGGTGTTTGGGGAAGGGACAGATACACTATATCGAGGTAGTCTTCAATGAGGGCACACATGATGCAACGTGGGAAGGTGTGAAAATTGTTGGGCATCCAAATCTAAAGTTGCTTGAGGACAAGCAACATTTGGGACTAGTGAATTGTGATGTTCCTGATTAGGAGCTAGGCCGACTTTCTTATTTGCTAATGCTTTTTAATAAATAAATAAAGTATTAAATAAATAATAAAATTATTAATAAATCTAATCATTAAATAATCCTAAATAACGGCTCTTAGGCCGACTTTGTTATGCTTAGGCCAACTTTGTTATGCTTGGGCAGTTATTCTCTTGAGGCCGACCTTGGCAAGAATGGGTATTCATATGGGTTGATATTGATAGCTAAGGCATCGAAGAGTTTTTTATTGTTTTGTGCATTAAACGAATGCAACAACCATCTTAGATGCAAACCAGTTGGTGGGATGGAATCCTTACCAACCTTACTAATTGAAGCATTTCATTGAGTGAAGGCATACCTTCCTAGACGCCAAATTGGGAGGCTACTAGTTGGCTATAGAATAAGGCAATATCTACAATACATTGCAGCAAGCACATTCTTGCTGCACGTCCAAGACAACAACAAGCCAATAGGAGTTGAGGATGGACTGAGTTTTATCATTGCGGATAAGAGGAGTCGGGCTCCATTGGAAGGCATATGGAGGAGGTGTGAACTCAAGCCTATTCAATACGAGGGAACCATATGGAGTTTTAAGGCACACTAATATCTCAAATGGTTCTGTTTGAGCATGGGATTAGGGATGGGCCAGATGTCTAGGGTGTCGACTTTGTCAAGTCCTTAGTGCACCGTGGTCCACATTCTTGTTACTGCTTGTGCCTTAAAACACAAGCTTATAATTGGTGATTGATCTATCTCAATAGTGATAGCGAAGCCCAGAACAGTTTGAACAAACAATATGAATTCATGTGGCTCATATATATATATATATATTTGCTTGCAAGGTTGTGTATGTGTGTCAAAAATGATTGCATGAATCTGATTATGTTTTGGTAGGCAAAATAGTCTGAGATTCTTGTTTTACTGAGTTGGTACATTAATTTTGAGATTAGTTAAGAGATTGCAATATTAGTTACTGTGAGATTTTGCACTATTTCCTACCTAGTGTATTTCATTAGAAGGCTTGGAGAAATCAGGCATGGCCAAAACAGGATATGTGCTCATAATTTGCTTGAACTGATCAAAAGTTTTTGGCACTGCATCAGAGCATACAAATGCTCCTGTTTTGGTAAGATGAGTGAGTGGGGCAGCCAATTGTGAAAGCCTTTCATAAATTTCTATAAAAGCCACAAAGACCAAAGAAACCCTTCAACTAAGTGAGATTTGTAGGTGAAGGCCAATCAAAATTGCCTTGATCTTTTCTTGGTTATCACTTACATGAGCTGATCACATGACCATATTATAAGAGTTGGAATATTCCTAATTCGCGCTTGGACTCCTTAGCAAACAAAGATTCAGCCTCAAGGATACCCAAAATTTTCATCCAAATGCCTCAAGCACCTCCCAAGTTTTATTGAAAATTAGGATATCATCAAAAATATGAAGACAAACTTTCTGAAAGCTGATTATTAAACACCTAATTCATACAAGACTAAAATGTTGCAAGAGCATTTGTTAGGTCAAATGGCATAACCAGAAACTCATTATGCCCAAAGTGGCATCTAAATGGAGTCTTCTCAATGTCCTCATGAGCCAGATCTGATGATCCAGATCTGAATAAGTGGATGTGCCTCAGTAATTCTCATTGAATAAGTGACCGTTACTTCTTTTAGAATTGTATATGCATCTCACTGAATAAGTGGTTTTGGCTGGCTTGCCACTTGATGCTTCCCTTTCAGTTATTGCTTTTTAGTTAATTGTAATCCTGAACATCGTATGCTCTCACCTTGCCCACTCTGGGATTTGGGTTATCGGAAAGTGGAAAGGAAGTTTTAATGCATCTCCTTTTCAGTTGAAGCTAATAATTTAAAAAACTAAAAATTAGGCGTGTATATTACATTTATGGGAAAAGTAATAAACCGAAGATTGAAGTGGGAATCACATTTTTCAGTTAGCCTACTTTATGACAATGCTTCACAAGATTGGAATCTAAAACATTGCTTCTAGTTTCATTCATTATGGCCACCACTTAAAACTTAAAAGTGAAGACGTCTTTGATGACATTGGTTTTGAGCCTTAGATACCTCTTCCTTATTTAGACTCCTGGATGTACAGCTGTGATCTTACTTTCCACCCACAAGAAAGTAATTGTATGTACCATGTGAAAAGGATTGACCATGTTGGCCATTTTGGTACAATGATACTCCTTTTTCTCATGATCGGTTTACCCAGTACCATTGGTAAGATTCGATCTTACCTCTTCTTTAGGTCAATAAATTCTTACAAGCACGTGTGAAAACGTGTTGGGTATCGATGGTTTTAGACTCTTTAAATCTAGGAAGAGTCTAGAAGTTTAAAGAGATCTACAGTTGTTAGGATATGCTCTTCTCGTGTGTTTTGATGTGATCTAGAGAACTGGAAATAATATTGTTTTTATGTTTTTGTTGTACTTTTGTTTTAAGTAATATCAGATGTTGTAACCATGGTTTTAAGACTTGTGGACTCGCCATGGACTCGCGAGTCCATGGGAGCCACGAGTCAACTCGCCAAGGACTTGCAAGGCGAGTCCATATGAAAGACTCGTGAGTCTTTTGCTCGGACTCGCACGGGTCTTTTGCTCGGACTCACGTAGCCCAGAAAACATGCCGTTTAACCAATAAAACTCAGCTTTTTTTTTTTCCCCTCATTTGGCATTTTTGCTTGGTTATAACAGGTTTGTAGGGTTTGAAGGAGGAGAGGAAAGAATATAAAATCAAATAGAAAGTGAAATAATCTTTAATAGTTGTATCTATATTTGAACCCATATCCATGTCCTTGCAACCTTGTAAAATAAACTTTTTCTTTGTGTTAAAGTGTGTGCCAGCCTTTTGACCAATGTGATCCAAAAAGATGCACACATAATATTATTTAGCACGATTGTGAACCACCTCATAAAACATTGTAAAGATTGTAAATAGCATGTTATGCCCCCTATTTATACATTGTCAATTCCCAAGAGCAACATCTACGTTACTACCTTTTATCACTATTAATTGAGCATAACTAACTAACTCTTTGTAATATAACTTATGATGCCATTAAAAACCATGCCTAAACCCAAACCAATCTGACCCTATTCCCAGAAGAGGGCTTGGCTGCCTAGGGCGCTTGACACCACCTCCTTAATGTAGCCCAGATTACCGGAACTCAGTCCATTCACCCTTGGGGCCTGCAGCCCAGATTTTAGGAGGAGTCCTTTCACTCTTGGGGTTTTCTATTGAAGTGGTTTTACTCTGCCCTTCCCTAGCAGCACCCATCTCCCTCGGGGAATAGAAGGATTAGAATAGATTTATGACTTGGGACAAAGTTATGGCAATATCACTTTGTACTATCGATGTATATTATGACTGTCATACATATTGTAGTCTATATTAATTTTACTATTAAATTCTGCATAAGAATATTATCAGGCTGCATATGTTAAGCATACATATTAAGCACATCCCCATGCATACCATCAAGAACAAGGATGTTACTGCCTGTAACTTAATAATAGTTCTGATCTGATCTTATCAATGGTGATGTCCTTTCAATGTGAGGGAGAGGTCACACCTCTTCCTCATGTATACCCTTTGGCAAGAGACACACCCTTTCACCATCAGCCCCTTTTGAAAGAGTGCAATTCTTCATTATTTCTGCCCTTTGAAAGGGACACAATCTTTCATAATCAAATCTGCACTTCTTATTTAAATCAGATCTGCACTTCTGATTTTCAAATTTTCCTCCTCTCAAATGAGGTTCTCTTCTCCCTTTTATATCTCATTGTTGAGGGAGTCACAAATTTTCCTTCCATGTCTTTTGACCATTCATTAATTTAATAAAATTTAATTAATTATATTTAATTATATTCTTTTATATTTTAATTTAATTTTTTTAATTTTATTCTTTATTATTATCATTATATTTCAAAGTAGGGACATTACAGTCCGCCCCTCCCAAATTTGCTTGTCCTCAAGCAATGTTGATTTTAATTTTCTCAAACTAAGTCATCTACCAATATGAATAAAAAACACGGAGCATACACATGAAAAACATGAAGCATACACATGAAAAACATGAAGCATACACATGGATATTTGCAAACATGAAGCATACATGTAAATACACGTATTGTTAGATTTTTTTCTTATTAACTAGAATGATTCATTGATTCATCTTTACCCTGCAGGATGGCAGGATCATAGTTCTGATACCATTTGTAATGTCCCCTATTTATACATTGTCAATTCCCAAGAGCAACATCTATGTAAATAGGGGACTTGAAACTTGAATATTATCTTTTTTGCAAATTATGAATATGATATTACATTTATGATTTACGATATATCAATAACAGAATATTTATTGGCATTGGCAATTATGGATTTATGATTTATGATTTATCTGTTATCATTTATGTATCATTGTATGGGAAAGTTACATTGTATGTTTGAACTGTGAACACATATAATTTTGATGTTTGAAGTTTGAACATATATATATATATATATATATATATATATATATATATACGGACGAACCCGTACCCGTACCAAAATTTTATTTTTTTTGCCGAATCCATGAATCCGTACCTGAATCCGAACCTGAATCCGAACCGGAACCGGTAACTTAGAATAACAACTCCACTGCAGTTAGCTCTGTGAATATTCAGAAATAGAATAAAAAATAATCATATGATGGATTTATTTTGCTTTTTTCTCTTATTCAATCAAGATCATGTTTATTCACTTGGATTTTGGACATGTGTAGGATATTCATAGTCAGGGTGATTTTAACCCAATTATTTTTTAAGTCTTGCTATCTTGTTGAATCTGGTAATACCATGTTATATGGACTTCACAGTTGGAACTTAGGATAAACTTCGGGTCAGAAGTCTTCCAAAATGATTTACCTGAACTATGGTTAAAAAGTGACGTAAATGGGATTGACCCAATCGCTAGGGCCTGGTAGAGTCATAGAACTTGTAAAAAGGAAGAATTATTTGGAGTCATTGATCTATGTAAAACTCTTCATTGGCATTCATACACTTCTTTTATTAACAGTTTAGTTTCTGAAATGACTTATCTACACTACTGTTGTTCTTGCATTACAAAAAGTGACTTTAAAATGGATTAGCCCAGCTGCTCTGTCTAAGTTTCAAGTTATAGAACTTATAAATGAGTCATTTCGGGTAATTGATCCGTGTTAAATTGTTTATTAACATTCATTCTCTTATGATTTTAACAGTCTAGTTTCTGAAACCATACCTCAACATCAAGATTATCCCACATATGCTGCCAAGGAGAAGGTGAATTACAAGGAGGTAATCAATTTTTTCCATCAACATATATAAACAGCTTTTACAAAATATTGTTTTTAAAACATCCTTTTTGCTTTTTTAAATAGAGACTACAAGAAATTGTGGATGAATTGGAGGCACTAAAACCAACAGTACAAAGACAAGTTGGTGAACTGAATAAGAGAGATGCAAGTCAGAACAATAGTCAAGGGTATGATAATGAATATAATATTTCTGCAAATGACAAATGTGGCTCTTGGGAGTTGCCTAACCCCAAAAGTCAAGTTTATCCAAGATATCATAATGAAAAGGTATAAAAGTCAAACAAATACTTTTTAATGCTTTGGGTATTTATATTCTGAAAGGACAATCACAATTAATATTACTTCATTTTTTGCTGCTGTTTTTTAATCAGCAATAACACAAATAAACATTTTAAACTTGTTCAATAGGATTGTGGAAGCACTGGAAACATATGTATGCCACAAAATGCTTGGGGAGATGACAACAAAAGCTGGCGGTTGAGTTCTAATCAGATGGAAGTGCAGATGAACAAATTGTCAGTTCTAACGTTTTTAATAAAAGTTACAGTTGCAGGTTGAATGCATGCAACAGCTTAGGAGGGAGTTGTGCTCTGGTGTATATATTTATAATCAGTTAGAAGAGTAGCTGAGTAAAATTCTCAATACTACTGTTTATTGCTATAATGTAGCTTGATTGCATGGCATAGCTAAGGATTTTCTCTTTGATATATTTTTCTTGTTTAGAAATAATTATCTGTTTGTTTGCATAAAAAGTATAAATTAAATTAATAGGCAAGTGAACATAAACTAGGGCTTCTGGCCAGATTGTATGGAGAGAGTAATTTGTTTTCCTTTTCATCTATGAACTGTTGAATGAGCCTAGAGAAAGAAGAACCAATGCATTTTTATCATTGTAAAAGACTATGGTGTAAACTTTAAAAGTTTATACTCTGAACAGAAAAAAAATTCATCACTCGGTTGTAATGCTGTCTGAAAAGGAACATTTAGATTTTTAGCTAGTCCCTGTTAAAAACTTAAAAGCGTCTACCATAAAGCGTATCCGACCTTAGCTGATTTTGAACAAGATGCTTTCTCAACCATTAATGTTTAAATTGCTGTTGCCTTGAGCAACAGTAGATATAATTATCAAAGTATAAATCATATCCACATTAGGTTCTGCTAAATGATCCATGAATATTGAATGATGAGGAGACACATCCACATCACACTTTAATTAAACTTCACTCCATCTAGTGTCATCTTTGTGATTGCATGTTATACATGCAATATTAGTGGTTACAAGCCAATCATATACCTAACAAAAAATTCTGAAGTCACAAAATTACTTAACACGGGCATATTTTCTATCAACAAACAACTATTGACAATTTGTTTAAGATAGTGATATGGCAGTGCAACTTAAGGCTCTTTGACATTGTTGAAACTTGAAACCATTTGCTTGACAGTGCATAATAGGATATGCAACATCACCACAACACTTATTACTAGATGCATAATCAAACACTTATTTTAGTGAGAGTAATTTTGCTGTTCCCCTAAAAGACCTTTTTATCAACATATTGAAGATTTCGATTGTTAATGTCTTGCAATCTGTTCCATATATTGATGTTTATGTTTGAAGGTAAAAGAAAAGATTCAGTAGCAGATGTTAACATTGATTTTTTTAAGTGTAGTGGCTTCACCAAAGAGGCTAACATTGCGCTTTGTCTAAGCATAATGGTTTCAGCAGCAGATTGTACCTTATTTTTTCAAGAACTAAATTTTTATCATATCTGAATCTGCCTGCACCAATGGTGCTGGTTTTACAGGTATATCCATGTTCCTAAACCTAGAGAGGAAACTCTATCAAGGCACTCATTCCTAAGATCGAGTTGTCATCAAGGAAAATGGGAACCCTCAGATTCTGATAAATGGGTATGTAATCTGAAAAACTTGAAAGTGTTAAATGATTCTTAAACAAAAAGTTACTTCAATATTTTCAAGTGTACATAAAGCATGTGAAATCAAAACATTGTTACTCTTGATTAAATGAAATTTCTCTTTCTTTAGATCCAACAATCTTAATTCCTCCAGTGCTTTTTAATCGCTTGTTTTTATCCTAATTGAATTATTTTGAATTGATAAATAGACATGTCTATATTGGATCACTTTTGCTTTGGTACTTTGTGTTTCATTTATTTTCTAATGCTTTGTGATGCAGATGAGGATCAGGCACCCAGTAAAGGGCAGCTAATCCTAGCAGCCACATGCATACACTTACTCACAACCACTAGTTAATCCAAGTATGAAAAGAACTTGTACTCAGTTAAAACACACATAATGGAAGTAAATAACATTTTTATTATCAAAATCAGATTATCTACTGCCTTGCAGGCATATAGTCCAGAAACATTGGCTCATGACCTCCTTCTGTACCTCATATATAAACATTGATATGCTTTAACGTAGCCAATCCAAGGAAATATCTCAGCATTATTCTATTACAATCTCTCATGAAATTTGCAAACTTTCTTTTATATCTTCATCTTTTATCTTTTGTCTGAGGATGAGGGTATTCTTTTGACTCACTACTACACTCCTCACTGCTTTCTGCAGACATAAGCCTCAATTATTATAAGCATAAGGCACTAGAATAGGTAACCACCCTCGCCTCCCTGCCTGCCCCAGCTCCCCCTAGCCAAGTTAACTGTCATCACACTAAATGTGTACATTCAGGTATAAGTGCCACAAATAGGGTCTGACAGAAGGAGCAGCAGTTGTAAAAGGAGGCAGCAATTGAACTGCCAACAGCTGCCAGACAGGGTTAATAAATATCCACTAAAAATCAGGTGCCCAGAAATTGCTCTTGATCTCTTTAAGAGGAAGAATATTCAGGGAAATGCCAGTCATAAGTTTTGTAAGTGCTTGACAGCAGCAGTCAGACATTTACTAGACTTGAGGTTCATGTTTAGAAATATTCTGACAGCTGCCAGCAAATATAACTGCTAGAACAGCCACACTATTTTTTAATTCTGCTGAATCCATTATTCATAATCCTAATTTGAGGGCCCAGCAAGGAAAATAATTAAAGAAAATTTGAATGCCTCTACATCAAGCAAACAGCAGCCAGAACAAAAGAAAAACTGCGATAATAAACAAAAAAAGGGATCTGCAACACATAGAAGAAATAAGAAGGCAAAAATTTGCTTGAAGAAAATCTTTTTGGGTGTCCAGTATAACACAAGCCTTAGAATGTGCCTACATTAGTTTGGCTTCCGTCCTTAAACGTTGATGCTACTTTTCGAGTCTTGAATCCCTGCAATAAATTAATGTATTCTCACTTTGTTGTTTTCTTAAAAGTTGGATTTGTTGTCTCTTGATGTATCTGAATTATTGTACATTGTAGGATTAAACAAATAGAAGCTCCTATCTGTCTGAAGATCTTGTTCATTGAAAAATCATTTATTGTCTAAATGATATGGGGAACTGTTGACGTGTGTTTTATGCACATGCAAGCATCAGAATAAAATACCGAAGTACTTTACCCTCTCTTGAACAAAATCACCTCAGATGCTAAGGGTAAGATCAACTAAAATGATTCCAAGGTTTCTACAGTCAGGTCTTGACGAGTGGGTAACTCAATGGTCGATGTGAATTGCTGTTTTCACTTGGGGACTTACACAATTGTTCAAATCTCTTTGGCCAATGTTATTACTTCAGATTATTGTTTTTAAACATACGTCATGGGTGGTGTTAAAATATAAAACATGGAGTTATTTCTTTAGTACTCACTATGCAAATTATTTTCGTTCACCTTTATTTGTTGCATCATTGGTTTACTAATTTCTACTCCCCCTGCACTGCAATATAGACACAACCTTATTCTTTATTTATACATAAATAATTAATCAAATATAGGAATATTTGAATTAATTAATGAGCATTTGTGTGTACTGTTGCAGGTTGAATATCCTTGCAATTTTGATTTATCTCTAAGGGAAATTCCAAGGTTTCTATTAATATTCCAAGTTAAGAATCATTTACGATGCAAATAGAGTATTAGTTTAGTGTTTCATTTTGTTGAACAAAATGTGAATGTTATAACTTGAATCATGAAGCTTGAATTCTTTTTCATTTCTTCTTTGTTTCATGTCCATATAAACAGATTTGATCAGCTTGGAGGATCTACTCTTTCACCAGGCAACTATGGCAATGTAAACTTTGGTGTGAATCTTGCTCAAGAAAGTGGCTCCCACAGTTTGTCTGCTGTCCATAGTTCGGGTGCCAATACTTATGTCCACGCTGTTAGACAATTTCCATCACCTGTACTTTCAATTGTACAAAGTTTCCCTCCTGGTCACAATCCCGATGCCCATGTTTCTTCTTTTACTGTTGTTGACCCAAGAGTTGGATCTGTGGAATCCGTTCAAGATGATCTATCTCAATCCACAAGTCCTCAGCATGTGCACATTGTAAGTCTGTCAGATGTTCATCCTACCAGTTTTTTTATGGAGCTTTATTTATTCTTTCTATAGACTACACAGACACTTTGTGCAAGTGCATATTCCATATACTTGATGGGTTGTTTTATATAGCTCATTTTGAAGGCTAGGAATTTGCAATTCTCCTGTTAATGAAATAAATTGATGAGTTATTTTTTGTATGTGATTTGCAGTCGCCAGAAATGATGGAAGTTTTCTTGGAGCTTGCCAAATCCAATACCGAGAAAGATCTGGAGACATGTGGTATTCTTGCAGGTTCACTTGTAAGCTTCTAAACTGCTAACTAGAGTGTTAGAATATATTTAACTAGTAACTTTTTACTGAAGGAAAATATTAGTACTCTAATATATCAAGTTATCAACTAGCATATCGCAATATGCCTACCCATAAACTGTTTAGTAAATAGTGGATTACACTTGAAATGGGCTCATTTAATTATACATGCTTGACTTTTGGGATGTTCTGTTTGGGCAGAAGCAGCGAACATTCTATGTTACAACTCTTATAATTCCAAAGCAAGAGTCAACTTCTAATTCGGTAACTTTTAAGTGAATTTTCATGTTGTGTATTATCCCATGCTCTATTGAGTGCTGGAACACTTCTACAGCAAGTTTGAACTGAAAACTAGCTTGTATAATTAAACTTTCCTACTATTTCTGTGGCATTCATTGCCTTTGCTAATTAGTTCTTCTCCTGGGGTGTGCCAGTGTTATACAATGAATGAAGAAGAGATATATGCAGTCCAAGATGAGCGTTCTCTTTTCCCGCTTGGATGGATTCATGTATGTAGTTTCTGTGCCATATTCATTTTTCTTCGGATTTTCTGTGATGTTTTCAGGAGCCTGTTTACAACCTTGTTTTTATGGTTCTTTAATTACTTTGAAATTGTATTCATTGTACTGGAGCTGTCTAAACTTGAAAGTAATACTTCTAAAAGCTTCTGAAATTTTGTTAGTTGCTTGTTGATGCTAAGAATTTCTGGCCCTTCTGTTGACCTTCTGGTATTTTTCTGTAATTTTATCTCAGTACTTTACCCTTTCTCTTCCTCCCATTTTACAGTATTCTCTGTCTCATCCCAAGATATTTTTCTGGTAAAGTACTGTGTTTCAAAGATAGGAATTTTATTATCTTCTGCTCCTTTAGTAGCATAACATATCATCTGAAAACATTGTATCTGAATCCATAGGAACAGAACAGATTATTTGGGAGTTTCACTGAAAGGTTGAAATCCCCTTGAGGACTATCACAGGCCTTTCCCACCATAACTGGCAATAGGGCCTTGTGCCTGCCTATGTGTCTCCCCAACTGCGATTTTTGGTGTGAGTGGCACCCGCTGCCCACGTTGTTGGAGGGTGAACTCACAAAAATGTAGCATGAATCAAAAAACAGAAAACATTGCGGGTCGCAGGGAGCTGTCATTTCTTTGTCAATGCTTTATTTATATCATGATCAAGTTTGATGGTTAATTATTATTTGGAGAGGAGGGCTGAACTTGCTGCAATAGTATGGATATGAATTAGCTCAAAATCAGGAATATAGCAAGGAAGAGCCTACTCACTAATGGTTACACAATGCAAACTTTATTTTGAAATAGCCCAGGGCTGGAAGGATCTTAAGTTTCCATTTACTGCTGCTGAAAATTTGCTTGAATAGATGGTTTATTTTTATCTTAATAATTAATGAATTTGATAGATAATATGTATGAAAAGATCAAGTTGGGTAATGTGCTTTTTGAAATTTACTACCCAAAGACCATAAGTCATCATAACAAGGGGAGGAAGGCCTAACTGTTAGTAAGAAATAAATCTTTTTCTCAGATGCCACAAAAACAGGATAAGTCAATACAGCCATTTTTTATTGTGACGTCTTTACAAGATATCATACACCTTTACGCAGTTGCCATTCTACTTCCAAAAGTTAGAATTTCTTTTACTAATGCATACATACTTCAAATATCTTTACTATTGTGTTCAGTAGACACACAATATTTAGAAGTAGAAGATCTTATTTTGTTCTGTTAGGAATGAGAGTCTGTCATTGTCTATCTTTAACCTTAAATTTAATGTTGCCTTCAAGTTGGTCTCATAATAAATAATACCAACTCTTGTTTCATGTAAACCTTGTTTTCCCTCGAAGTCCTCACAAAGAATGCAGGATTCTGGAGGTGCATTAAAGGGTTTCATTCTGGAAACATGTGCAAAATGTAGGCTGCCATTATCCAAACACTGCAACTGATGCATTACAACTGAGCTGTCAATATGATATATATGGTTCCAACACTGATGCATGACTCAGATTTTGAAGATGGTAATATTAAATGTACCAAAACAAAAATTTTGCTGCTCAAATTTGGCAAGAACATTGGAGACTATGGTATTATTTTTTCTTTTGCTGTGCCACTGCAAGATTATAACAAAGAGCAGAGTATATCATAATAAAAAAGTTGCAAGTTGATCCTGCCAAACTTACATAAAGGCCTACAAAGCATGTCTTGCAGGAAGATTACTTTTAACAGGAGCTCTTGAATCATGTTTATACAAAGTAGAAAACAGGGAAATTCGGGGTAATATTTGACTCAAAGAATCATGAGGTAACAGAATGTAGGGAGAAAATTGTCTCAATCTTAATTTTCAGGATTGAGATACATAGACAGCGGTTCCTTGATTGTTACTTTCAAACAATCAACAACTCCATTATGATTGCATGAAAAGAACTTCTTGAAAATTGAGTAATACTGAGCAATTTTCAGTTTGCATGGCTTTTGACTGAAATTAGTCCCAAAGTTGGACAGAATGAGAGTCGGATGTACATGATCACAAGCAACATGAATGAGGAATTATCAAATTCAGCATTGGATATGGGTAAATCCTTAGCCCAGTGCATTGAGTGCTCAATGAAGATGAAATTATTTTTATTGCCTTTCCTAGGAGTTAGAAAGGACCTAAAATATCATATATGACTAATGCAAAAGTCTTCATAATAGAAATGAATCCACCTTAATAGACATTGTAGATGGTACTATGGACAAGTCATGGCAGTATATGGCCAGCAAAAATGTATCTCGAGGTTAGCCAATACCTTTGTGAAAGAGAATTTTCCAAAAATGGGTGAAATGTGGAAAGACTTTGCATAATCTTGTTGTAAACTGAGAAGAACAATGAGTTTTGAAGGTTTGGTTTGGCTGGGAATTAGATCAAGTAAACAAGTCCATTCATAATAGGATATTCCTACAAATAACAGAAGGTGGAGGGAAGGTTATGCATGTAATTGTTGTATAATTTGTTATACCATTGGATTTGCAATCTCAGTATTTGAATCTTGTGAAGAGTAGACAAATCTGAAGATGTGATAATTGTGGATAGATGTACTTGAGGTAAGGCATCTGTTATATTATTTGCCATTCCACACAACAATAAAATTGATACTTATTTTCTTATAGTGCAAAAAGTAAAACCATCATGACATTTATAACTTAAATGCATAACTGATGTCATAAATGCAGCATGATTGATTCTGATCTGATTGAACTTAAGGACTAAACATATTGGTAGCTCAGGTATTGGTTGAAAAAATAGATCAGTAACTTACATCATTGAAGCATCTCTAATGAATATAAAATGTCAAGAAAATATTGAGTCAAAAGGAGGTTATGGCATAGCTTACTTCATTTGAGAAAAAAGGTAACTTCATATTAGAGATTCAAAAAAAGCAAGTATGTTTTTTTTAAAGTCTGTATACGAGCTGAGTGGAGAGGAGAGAAGAATTTGGAGAAAACAACTGTTGTATGTGTAATACTCTGGCTGCCTGGCAGTCTGCATACATTTCTTTATAGATTGTATAAAACTTCAAATTGCATTCCAGTAGGACTCATTATAACACTTGGAATGTTCATAACATCATCCTATGTCGACTTAGAAATATCATCATCAAGATATCAGGGGCAGAATCTACAATAAGATCACCTACGCTACATATTTATCAATGTTTGAAAAGATCTTGGTGCAGAATTCAGACCAAAGGGCATGGATGTGAACACATGATCTGTGAAATATTGTTTTTGGATTGTTTCCTAATTGACCTAAATGCCATCAATGAGTATTTTTAACTGTTATTGAGATGCTGAGTGTCAACATAGAATTTGCTGTGCCAATTTTTTTTGGCCAAGTTTTCAAGCTCAAGTGCTTTAGATGGTTTGATAATGTCATCTCTTAACATATTTAGTAATAGATGAGATGTATGTAGCAAAGGAACATTGTCAACTACAGTTGTTGGAGCTCTCTGAGAAGCACACAGGAAATACTGAGAGGGGTGGGGGTGAACTAGTATTTTAATCTTTTTATAAACAAATTGCAGAAGAAAACACACAGAAACAACCCTTTTGGATAAAAAACCACGGCATCAAATAAATTTCATTCGCTCAAATGGGCTCCAACCCAGATTACAAAAGAGAGCACCAACTCTCTGCTTTTACTGAAGCATCAACTCCAGATAGAAATACCAACTTCAAAAATGAAGCACCGACTTCACTGAGACGAGGCATCAACCTCAAAATCACCAACCTCAATATCAAGGGTAAATGACACAATCTGATAAATCTGCTGCAGAAGACTCAGGCTCATCTAGTCAATTCAGATTTTTGTCTTCAGCTCACAAAAACAAAGTTGCATGGACACGGATATGGTATCGGATACGGATACGGCTATTTTTTAAGACCCCCAATATGGATACGGCTGGACACGTCATTCATAAAAAAACACATACACATATATTTAACACAATTTTCTAAGTTATTCGAGGAGATTTTCATTACTTCAAAAGCAATATAGACACATAATTGCTACATAAATAATGATAAGTAGATTTAACATTTTACAATATGCAAAAATAGAAGAGTTGCATTGGAAGATAACCTAAAAAATGGATCACTGAAATAGAAAAACATTTCATTTGTCTTTCTCATTTGGTGTAGGTTTTGTTAATACCATTTTTTTTTTTTAAATGCGTTAATGAAGTTTTTTAAAATTAAATTTAGGAAGATTTACGTCAATTTTGTTTAAAAATCAAATCACATTAGTATTTAGCATGGTTGGAAATCAAGTATTTTTGGGCATGCGTGGGTAGAATATTCGACATGTATCTGGGCTGTATCGGATACGTATCCGTTTCAGAAACGGGAACGGATACAGGGAAACGTGTTCCCGGGGAGGGGCAAAGGAGTTTCCGGCAACTCTGCACAAAAAATGATATCAAGAGAACTTTATATCTGCACACATGAACCTATACTTTCAGACCAGTGAAAGTGTTGATCTCCAATCAGGTTTCATTTACATCAAAACTCATTTGATGAAAATATGTATCTTGTCTAAAGATCAATATGATCAGTAAACACCAACGACATCCTCTAAGCTCATCCCACACAGCTCTCTGGAAATCTTGTTCTCACAGAAGAAAAACCATCATCGATGTCAAAAAAAGAAAATCCTCCGATTAAAAAAAGCATCAGATTCTTCTACTATGCAAAATTGTATTTATCACTGCCTTGTCACCACAAACTGACTCCACTTTCTACCTCACCGGTGCGACATTCATTACAACCGATATCACTCAAAAATTAATTTTTAAACAGTAACACACCATATTTAATAACCAAAACAAAAGCGCTTCACCACTTCCATTACTTCAAAACATACAGCCTCAAAAAATATCACGAACCTATCTATTTGAACCTTATCACTCCACCAAAAAAATTTGAAAGCAGCCTCGATAAAATTCTTTCATATCTTTTTCGAATCTGACAGTCCCACGTTGCCACCAAGACGAGATAGTCAAAACGTGGTCATCACTGTTGAATGTTGACAGTAAAAAAAATGCTATTAACAGTTCGTGTTCAAAACAGGACCTCAACCCACTCTCGTCCTACTTGGCACGGTCCAAAAACATGCTGACAAAATTGAAAATTGACAGAAATCTTCAGAAAAGATAACGCAGCACAAATACGGGCCACGATATCAAACACAAATAAAATATTTGTAACCAAGAATAGATATCGCCACAGCCGCCTTATTTATATCTGAGAAGCATATTAAAAAGAAATAGAGAATCTCGTGCGTTGGCAGGCGAAAGCCATCACACCAAAAATAAGCACCACTTGCACGTCCTTAATTGAATGGTGACCACATCTTTAAACTATTTACCTTCCTTACTTAAAACGCTACACCAATATTATATTCGACAGCCAATATATTCTACCACATATCTGGCAGCTACTAAGTCAATGCTGAAACTCAGGTGAAGCGTTACACAAGAATCACTTCGAAAATAATCACCGTGACTTTTCAAACATGACATGGCAAAAAGACTGATTTGGCACAAGTAGAAGATGTGGCAAATAATCTGATGCAGCTAACAAGTAAGCTCACACACAAACAGCTCCAGCAAGCACACAGGTAGCTCAAGCAGGCAGTCAAGCACCTCAAGAAGGCAAACAAGCAGCTCAAGCTGCTCAACTAGATAAGCAAGTAGGCAGTTTAACCAAAATTCATAATCAATCGATTAAGCCTTTGACATCAATGACAAATATGTTAATTTTAGCACTTTCAGATTAACTAAGACTCAGAAAATCAGAATTTACTTATTAGTTAGATTCATTTATATTTAGAGATTTATAGTTTCAGATTTAACACAGCAAGAAAAATAAAGAAATAGAGACAAAACACAATTACCCTGGGAAAACCTCCTAGGAGGAAAAACCCAGCCTGAAAAGATCCTCAGATCTGATTATGGATTATAGTTATGCAAACAATACAACACTTATCTCATGTGCTTTTGTAGGTTCAGATTTTGCTGTAACTGAAGGTATGGTAGATCACGGTGGCTGCCTTCAATATTTACTTGATGAATGCTGAGATTGTCTTAACCTAAGTTGCAGACTTTAAGAAGTTCACTTGATTCCTTGTGATGGATTTCGCATCTCCTTCTAATGGCAGAGGTAGGTTGCTGTAGCTGTCATGTCTTTCGCACCACCTTCAATATCATATATTTCGCACCACTTTAACCATGCAGATTGCTTTAAGGGCAGATCACTTATGACTTCTTGGAGTTCGCTTTAGGCATGTAAGTTTTCGCATGAAGAAGCAGATCAGATTGGTGATTTACAAATGAATCTTGACCTCTTACTTATATGGAGCGAACTTCCTCAACTAGGTTGGCCCTTGTAAATAGTTAACTTTTAATTATTTCATTTATTTGCCTTTTAATAGGGTCGGCCCTATTGGATAGTGCGCTGAGTGTTTGTTGTTAAAGCGTGGGGAATAGGGCCACGTTAAGGGGAAGAGGGGCCAGGTGGATTCCAATGTTGCCTACGGCAATTTGAATCCGCCCTTTCCCTAATTAATATCAACAAATCCAACACTCTTCATGTCACCCCAACTTTTGCAATCTCCTCCCTATGTTGGTAGATGGTTTGCCTTTTCTCTCATGTAGAGTTAGCTTATCTTCCAAACTCAAGTTTAAGAGTGTGCCTCCAACAAATCATGGCATTCACAAGCTGCTTCTATTATGTTTGTCTTTATTTACAAATTTTAAGTATTGTAAAACCTTAGATAATGGTTGACTTTTTACCATACTCTATATCTTCAACCATAGTTTAATGTCCTAGCAATACAACAATCTTCAAAATTCCTCTAGAAGCTCTTCATAAGATTGTTACTAAAGCTTTGCACTTTGCATCTTAGGGCCTATGCAACATTCTTAAAAGTGTTTCTAATTGAAAGGAAAGGATATTGTTCAGAGAAGATGTAAAGTTGTTTCGAAACTTTCAATGGCCATTGATCTGTTTATGATCATTTGAACATAAATTAATCTGGAGAAGTTTGCAAGCATAGGTTGTATGTACATATTTGTTGGGCTGGCTGTGCAATGGGCTCTATCATTCTGTGTGTGACATCACTATGACCATTCTGTCTTCTGCCAACCTTAGGGTTTGATGAGTCTCTCTAGCTCCATCAATGGTGCAATTGGTAATGATTCTATTTTCTACATGGAGGAAGGCATTTTGATACACCAGATTCATGATCAAGATGTATGTACTTCATTACATGCCTTTCGACTTTGCGTTTACACCTTTTTTTGACAGTAGATGAATCATGGATAGGCCCTCATATTAATGTCCTCGTCTATCTTTTTCCTTGTCAATCTCATGAAATAGGATAGTGTATACCAACTCTAAAACTGTTAAGACAAACAAATGTCTAGGCAACATTCTACAGATTTTATGTTGAAATAAGAAGGAAAGGAGAGATGGTGGGAGGGAATATTATGATGCCAACCAATGGTGATGTGCCTCTGTTTACCTTCATTATATTGGAAATATTACCCCTGGAAATGAAGATGGCAGATATCGAGTTCTGAGCCTAGTTAAAATTAATATTTTGAATCAAACATCACCTTTTGAATGAAGATATCTGTTATTGTTAATGCATGATAGCCTCGGTAAGATAAATGATTGAATGAGAGATAAATGAAGTCTCTCATTCAAACATTTATTATCGTGAGGGGGCACAATCAAGTGATGTCTTGATCGGCCATGTCCAAAAGACATGGCCGGTCAAGGCATCGCTTGACCGTACCCAGCCCACTACATATACCAAATGAAATGTGTGAGAATGTACATTGAAATAAAAATGCTCCTCCTCTCTTGCAACATAAAAGAAGACAATCAGATTTATACAACAATTCAGTGATAGATAATACATAGAAGAAGATAAATTTTAATTCTGATCCACAAAATTAACATGGTATCAGAGCGAGGTTTCCTTCTATAAAGCCTAACCGCCTGAAGGAAGATCCGATTAAGATCAGATTGATATCTCCTTGAAAGTCTCGAATATGGCCACATTGCAAGAACTTGTCCTCTCAAACTCAAACTACAAGCGTCCCTTGCTGAAGTCAGAAATTGAGACATATGTTCAGAAAAATATGTTCTCTAGAAGAAACTCAAGATACCTTGTGATTGAGAGGGAGCTTACTAATCAAGATTGAGCACTTTTGAGGTAAAAATTGTAAATATTGATTATTATTATTAATACTAATAATTATTTTATGGGCCTTGTGTAAATCATAAGGAAGTGACGACTTCCAAATGATTTCCACTTGTATTTTTGAGGTTATTGGAAGGTGACGATCTTACAATAACTCAAGATTGTGGATAGAATCGCCGACTGAGGCAATCCACGTAAGAGCTTGTGGATAGAATCGCCGACTGAGGCAATCCATGTAAGAGCTCATGGATAAAATCGCCGACTGAGGCAATCCACACAAGAGCTTCTGGATAGAATCGCCGATTGAGGCAATCCACACAAGAGCTCATGGATAGAATCGCCGATTGAGGCAATCCACGTAAGAGCTCGTGGATAGAATCGCCGACTGAGGCAATCCACTCAAGAGTTTGTGAATAGAATCGCCAACAGAGGCAATTCACATCTTGAAACTATGGTCCCAAGATAAGCATCATACGATTTATGAATATTGCTCCCAATACTTTTTACATTTATCTTACCTAGCTAAGAGGGAGTGTTAATGCATGATAGCCTTGGTAAGATAAACGATTGAATGAGAGATAAATGAAGTCTCTCATTCAAACATTTATTATCGTTAGGGGGCAAGATCAAGTGATGTCTTGATCGACCATGGCCAAAAGACATGGCCGGTCAAGGCATCGCTTGACCGTACCCAGCCCACTACATATACCAAATGAAATGTGTGAGAATGTACATTGAAATAAAAATGCTCCTCCTCTCCTGCAACATAAAAGAAGACAATCAGATTTATACAACAATTCAGTGATAGATAATACATAGAAGAAGATAAATTTTAATTCTGATCCACAAAATTAATAGTTATAACTTATCAACTATGAAGACCATCTAATTTTGGAGTCATTATAGTGTACATATACAAATGATGATGACAATGTAAACATTTAACACTGAAATAATTGCTGATATTAAAATGAGGTAAACAATAGAGCAATTTCAATAATAGATTATATGACACTAACACTCATTCTCAAACTTTAAAATTACAAACTTGCATTGAAACCAAATAGGAATAGGGATTTGTTTACGTAGACTGCTGATTATTGTCATGGGATAATAGGAACAATCTGAGCGGGATGGAAAGCAATCATTTTCCTTGTTGGAAGATTTTTTAAATGGTTTGTCCAAGGTAGAATGCATCTGGTATCTTGGATGAGTCCTTTTAATACCATGTTTAGGATCATAATTTTTCTATTAATATCTAGATTGGAAAAGAACATGATATTAGAATAATATCTTTCTCTTTGTGTTATTAATGGTCATTTAAGTTGTTTCTAATTTCGCCTCTAGTTAACGATTGTTTCTTTTAGAAACATCGTCTTTGTAACTCTATTTAAAGGAGCTTTGTCTCCTTGATTAATTGAACAACATCGATTCTTTGAAATCCATATGCTTTTGCATCTATATTATGGTATCAGATCCTTTGGTTATTTTCGAAATAATTTTTCAATTAAAAATTCGTCATGAATTTTTAACAGTTTTTTTTGAAAAATTTCTTTGTTTATTCGAAATTGCTACTTTGGCAGTTCGTTTTGGTTGCAGCTACTAGGGTTTTTTGGCTATTTTCTGCCCTCTCTTGCGACCCGTGTCTCCTGCATTTCACGCAACCACGCGACACGTTTTTTTCCCACCTGCAGATTTTTTTCTGCCATTTTTGGACGGAAATCTGCATTTTCGTGGTGGGTTTTTCGAGATCTCAATTGGGTCGTCGTCAGAATTTTTGGGGTGCTTCGATTTTCGTGCCTCGATTTTCGAGCCAGCATATCCAAATTCCGACAGCAGATTCTTTCTGGGTTTTTCGCAAGGATTTTTGGGTTGTCTTCGGATTTTTCTGGGTCAGCCGGAATTTTTTTCTTGAAATTTGTGCCAGCCGTACTTCATTTTTTGAAGTCTATACCTGCATCTGCCTCTGTTTCTGCATTGGGATTCAAATTTTTTGAATTCCGTGTTAGCGCCTCTTCTCAATTTTTAGTTTTTCGTGCATTGGGAAGCGTGCAAGATGGCGTCATTGACCAACTTGATGTTGGAAGGCAGTTAGGTTTTGTGCACTTAGCATCTTCTTAGTACCTTGTTTTTCGTGCCTCGAAAAGCGTGAAGATGGCTAACGGGCATCGATGTTTGTTCCGGTTTTTAATATTTTTTTGCCTAAAAAAAAATTCTGATGGGTTTTAATATTTTTTCCCTTGAAAAAATCTGTGGGTTTTAATAATTTTGTCCTAAAAAATTATCTGTGGGTTTTTTAAATATTTTTTGTCCCTGTTAAAAAACAATCATGAGGGTTTATGATTTTTTCCTCAAAAATTGTACTTTGCTGCAGTCTATTTTTCGTCGCACCTGGAGTTGTTGTGCGAACATTTGCACTAGTCTCTTATTTGCAGTCTATTTTCGGGCATCTTGCTCATCTGCAATAGTTTGGAGGGTTTGCCGATTTTTTCCTCAAAATCGTGACAGCTGTTCTTGGTGTGTCTCTGGTTATAGGGAGGGACAGTTCTCCAACATCAGGTTGGATGGTTGGTGTTGTTTTGGGTATCTCCAAAAGTTCTACAGTTTCTGGGAGGGTTGGTGGCAGACTCATCTCAAGTGGCAGAGTTAGTGGCAGACTCTTGTCTTCTGTTGCAGCGTGTTCTGAGAAGAAGGGGGCAACCTTCTCTGTTATTTCTCTTGGTAGTTAGAACGATGACCATTAAGGGAGGGTATTAGAATAATATCTTTCTCTTTGTGTTATTAATGGTCATTTAAGTTGTTTCTAATTTCGCCTCTAGTTAACGATTGTTTCTTTTAGAAACATCGTCTTTGTAACTCTATTTAAAGGAGCTTTGTCTCCTTGATTAATTGAACAACATCGATTCTTTGAAATCCATATGCTTTTGCATCTGTATTACATGAGTGGTATTGCAACCAATTGACATGAAATGAAAAAAATTCAGTATCTAAATTTTACAAAATCCTTGTGCTGGATCAAGAAACACTTGAAAACAAAAATATACTTAGGTATGCAGTCTGATGGGTGAAAACAATTTGATGATTTTAGGAGTATTAAGCATTAACTATGAATATGCATTAGCTTCTTTATTTTTTAAATAATGTTCCAACCTTAAGTTTGTATTATTTATATACAAGGTATTTGTGTGAGGTTTCTTTTGTTATTAAATCATAACTAATTAGTTGTCATCATTCTTGTTTTCTTGCCCTATAAATGCTTATAGAAGTTTGTATTCACACATAAAGAACCAAAGTTTTAAAGCATGTTATTTTTTCAGGACAGAAGTTTGAAGCATGAAGTTATCATTTTTCGAAAGCATTCAAAATTAGTGTATATGATGTCTATAAGATGATTATAGTAAATCTGTTTTGTTTTTTCTTGTCAGTGTCATTATTTCATTGACTTACTATATATTAATTTTATTGAATTCGATTGCAGACGCACCCTACACAGACTTGTTTCATGTCCTCAGTTGACCTCCATACTCAATATTCTTATCAGGTAAAAATAATTTAGATTGTAATGTTATTCTCATTTTGTTGGTCATTGTGGCACATCATATTTATTGGACCTATGAAGTGGGAATGAGTATTCTTGGAATGTTTGGAACTGCCAGAATTTCAAAGTCTAAACTTTAAACATTCTTGATGAAAATTTGTTTGTGTAGACAACAATTTATAAATTGCTTTGACAGGGGTAGAAAGTTATCTCCTTTAGATCATAAGGTGGTCAAGCTTTTCTTATTTGATTTACATTGGTTGAACCATTTGGCAGAGATTCAAAATAGACGTAGCTGTGTTTGCTACCTGGCTTCTTGATTATGGTAGATTTGAAATAAATTTTACCTGTTCTTTACAAAATAATACACAACTTGTTTCCAAAATAGGACATCGAAGGCAGAATTTCTTTTGAAGAGTTTGCATTTATAGTAGATTACAATATCCATTTTTCTTTTTGACACCTTTGCAAGATATAAAGAATGTCAATAACATTCCTTTGAGAGAACTGATTGTGTGATACCATCTTTCTCTGGAGAGTTTGACACAACAGATCAATAGAATCTATGGAAATAAAACAAACAAATAGATCATCATTTCCTTGTTGCCCTTGCCAGTTTTCCATAAATACCAGGTGCAGAGTGCACTTCAAACTGTGGGCCAGACAGAGAAGATGATGTTGTAGTTGAGCATGGTAATGGTCAGCAAACTGCTGCTTAGGTTGATCCAAATCTTTCTGTCCCATCACAGCCTTTAGGCCCTTAGGGTAATTAAATCGGTGTTTCTCCAAGTTCTAGAGATAGGGGAACATGGGGATGGATTTTGGGGACATTTTCTTTTGGATTTGTGGACAGCAGGGAGATGGCTATTAACATATATCAAAAATCAATATTTCAATTTTTAAAATACAAATAAACACTACCCAAAAAATAACATAAACAAACCCAGAGAAGCTAAATTCCAATGAGTAACTACAATAACAATTCACTGATTCTATAATCTTACATAAAATTAAACACTTTTTTATAGAAAGATGCCAAAAAAGGAATCAAAAATCAGATTCATCTTTGGAAAGATATTTGGTAACTGCTCCTCTTGCACTCCTTTCTTCCTCTTTTGGTGAATTTAAAACAGCAACGGGCAACAGTTTAAAAATCATTTTTGAGTTGAGGGCCCTTGTGGGTCTCTCTTTTAGGGTTGTATTTGTTTTATAATTTTTTTTTCTTTTTTTTTTTGCTGTTTTAATGTCTTTTATATGGGGTCTGTAATGTCCCCACTTTTAAATAGAATTTAATAATAAATAATAATAATGAAATTAAAATACAAAAAAATAATATTTAAAAGAATATAAATAAATATTATTAAAATTTAATTAAGTTCATGAATGGTCAAAAGACATGAAATGAAAAGTTGTGACTCCCTTAAACATGAGATATAAAACGGAGAAGAGAATCTCATTTGAGGGGGGAATACTTAAGGGAATCAGAAATGCAGATCTGATTTAAATAAGTATAGATCTGATTTAAATAAGAAGTGCAGATCTGATAAGACAACAATGAGGAGGCATGTCCCTTTTAAATGGATGTCTCTTTTCCAAGAGATGTGTCTCCTCAATAAAATAGGATAGTATAAAAGGATATGAAATGAAGAGAGGAAGATAGAAGGAAGGATAGGAATTAAGAAAGGTTAATGGAAGCATCAATAAATAATAATAATTTCACAGCAGCGGCAATATCAAATCAGACAATAGCATCAGGTTGAACCAGAGCAGGGTTGCAAAATGGCAGACCTAGACCAGAAAAATAAGGAGATTAGGGGCAGAACAAGAAGATCAGATTTTAAGATATAAATATGTAAATTGAACTCAGCAAGATAGCTACTAGAATCAGCGAATAACTGGGATGGGGAAGAGAAGATATAGCAGTCAATCTAAGAGGATAACAGACTCAGAAAATACTCATCAATCAGCAAATTATAAAATTACACAAGCAGAATCACACAAAAGAAGACGTTCAGCAGATGGAAGAAGAAATAATTCTGATAAAGGAAATAAATGAATTTCAGATCAAACCTCTATTCATCCAACAGCATATACATCAAAGGAATTAATCTTTAGATCAGACTTAAAACAGCAGTCTGATATTATTTTCAGATCTGCCCTTCTCAGCACTCTATACTCTCACAATCGCTGGTGGTATATATATACAGGTTGCTTATGCATAATAGATAATGCTTAAGTGTATGATTATATGATAGAATATAAGATATGCTTGATTGTCTGAAATCCCTCTTGTGGGAGAAGGCCTGAGGAGTAAGATGGCAAGCAGGCTCATAAGGAGGTCATCCTAGTAGGACCACTGTGACCTAGAACAAAGAGGGCGCTTACAAAGTCAAGTAACCCCCTACAACCTCCCCTTGATCCTGCAAGAGGGCATGTGTCTTCAGGATGATGAGAAATGAATGGGGAAAGTAGGTACAAGCCACCAAGCAAGCAAGAGGGCTGTGTTAGACATCCCCTTGGGCTTGGTGTAGATTTCTCCGGAGACTCAACCCCCTTGTGCAAGGTCCCACACTTCGGGGTGTTTCCATGTTTCACAAGGTTGCTAAGTTGATAGCTCAGCAAGGGTGCAAGCTTTTGTGATAACAGTTAGGATTGAAGAAAACACAATTCATGAGATAAAAGTTGCAACCACAAACAACTAATCATGAAATAATATCCTAATCACATATCAATAGAGATGCAAAGATGAAATGAAAACAACAAAATACTCAAACCTGGCATAGCTCATTTCCTTCGCATGGCTCCATTGTCTTTTTTCTCCAATTAAATGGATATGGCTCTCATCAACGAATGCAAGTGTATTGAAAGCAAGATGGTGACAATATGATAGCAATGATGAAACGATTCGAACAACATAAGGATACTTGAAAATGTGGTTGTTGTTGAAAGAGAGGAAAAGGCCCTCGATTTATAGCCTTTCAAACAAGAAATTGGAGGGACGAGATTAAATGAAATCAACGGTGGAGGATTGACTTCATGAAGCGCAATTAGGGCTGATTAATCGAGCAAATTAGGGAGGGAAAATTGCCATTCGAAAAATAAGGAAAGAGGAAGGCTAGAAAAGAGGAGGGAAGCTAGAAAAGAGGAGAATGACAAAATAAGTGTCATAGAAAGTTATGACAAATAGAGGGAAAAGTGGGAGAGAGATATGGGGAAAATTAATAAATATTTATTTATTAATTTTCTCCAAATCTCATAATTAGCCAATTAAATAATAATATTTAATTGTGACACCAAAAAAGGGAACTATAATAAATGAACTAATTCATATATCCTAAAATAAATTAGTTAGGAAAAGGGGGAAATTATTAAAGAATTATTAAACTTTAGGTAGAAAGAGAGATGAATCGACATGATTAAAAATGATGATGAACATGATCAATGGAATAATTGATAAGGACCAAAAATTGATTAAATTGATTAGGATAGGGACCAAGGCTGAATCAATCAAAATTGACAAGGATTGATGAAGACTGACAAAGATTGACATGATAAATGATGATTGATAATTGATAGAGATCGATGACGAATCGATCAAAATTGATGGAGATTGATGATGATTGAAAAAAATGATGCAAATTGATTTGATAATTGATTGAAATAAGATTGAAAATGATTGAAAACAACCCTAATAGACATTTATTAGGGTTAAAGGTTGATCATGATCACAGATTGAGAATTGAGATTGACATCGACAAGGCCCAAATTGAAAAGATTGAATAGGATCGAATAGGAAGAGAAATCAAAAGAATGACACTATGTTGACAAATGATAAAGACCAAATGTGCAGCATAGAGGAAGTGTTAGAAAGCGCGAAAACCTAAAAGAAGGTAATGCGGACATGTTAACATGCAGCGATGCAAGCGTTGACTATTTTTTAGTGTCTACAGGGGACAAGAATGGGCACAAGGATGGGATGTCCCCTCCAAGTTGCCAAGTCCTTGGGAAACACATAGATCTTGAGGATACACCCTCATGGAATGTTGAATTGAAAGTGAAACCACATATTTAACAAAGATTTTTTTTGCAATACAAACACAATGGCACTAGCAACGATCAAGTTATTTTGTTGCCAATATCTATCTTTGTTTGGACATGTGGTAATTGTTATGGGTGGAAATTGATCATCACATCCTTCGTTAGGATGATATCTACCATATTTGTTACCTCTAGGAGATGGAGACTAAGGAACGCTTCATTTTTAGATGCCTCGTTTACTATGAGACCTAGGGAAGACTTGACTGCGTCTTTAGATACTTAGGCAACAATTTATCTACTTTCTTTATATGTTAAAATTAGTCTCAGTCGTAACTCTAAACAAAATCGTATTCTGTTTATTAGCGCCCAGAAATTCGATTTTATTATACTTGCGATTTAATTGAGATTTATTTAAGTTAGTATTAAACTAACATATTAGTTTGCTATTGTGATGTTTGGTTTAAGTAATCCCGCCGGTGTAGAAGGATCCTGGCTCCACACAGGGGTCACGACCCTATGTGGAACCACGTGGTTCCACATAGGATCACGACCCCCTGCGGAGGCATGATCCAATGAAGACAAGTGATATTTATCCGCCACCCTTTGTTGAATAAATTGATAAGTACGATACATCCTGTGAATGGTAGAAGATATAATTGCTTGGTCTTCGTATCTGTAGAGGCAAACTGATAAGACATAAAAATCAGTTTTATATTTCTTTAAATCAAATGTTAACAGTATAAATTCATTGTCTCAGAATTTTGATTGTTCTGAAAGTCATCACAGTCTATTTACATTTACATGGTATCAGAGCCAGGTCCAGGCTAGGAGCCCCAAGCACACAAGAGGTGTGGCTTAAGGGGGGGTGTTGGTGTTGGAAATAAGCCACACCCAGACCGACGATGGACTGGTCTAAGATGGGCCAGTAGCTTAGTGGTAGAGCACTCTAGCAGCATATGGAAGGTCCTAGGTTCGAGTCCTTGCTGGTCCATGTCTCAACATGGTATCAGAGCCTAACTACTTAAGATCCGAATAGACTAAAAGCGAAGTTTACATATCAAATCGAAGATTTCTAAAATGGCGAACACAATCAGATTCGAGGACAAACTTGAAGGAGCAGCAAATTTTGTGGCTTGGAAAGTTAGAATTATGATAGTATTAAAAGAAGACAAGCCCGAACCTGAAGATGAACCTGAGAAAACTGTGTGGAATGAAGGAAATGATAAAGTTGTAAAAATTGTGATAGATGCAGTAAGGGATCACATAATACCACTTATAATAAAATATGACAATGCTTATGAAATGTTCAAAACCCTTGAAAGGACATATGAGATAAACAATCCGAGCAAAACCCTAGCTCTAAAAAGACATTTGAACCACATAAGTATAAATAAAGGTGAAACAATAAACTCATACTTCATGAGGATAGGTTCACTCAGAGATCAACTGCAAAAACTTGATTATCATGTCGAGAAGCAAGAACTATCAATGATTACCCTAGACGGATTACCTGAATCCTGGGAATCATTCAAACAAGGCATAAATGCAAGGGATAAATTTACAGAATTTGATCGACTAAGGGATGATTGCCTCCTTGAAGAGTCAAGGCAAATGAAAGGGGGAAATCACAAAACTAAAGATGAGGACCTCCACATTCTGAATACCGACTCTCGTAAGAAAGGCAAGAAGAGAAACTTCAAGAAGAGAAAATCCCATCATGGGAAAAGCTTTCATAAGAAAGACATGTCAAAAATCCAATGTCATAGATGTGATCAGTACGGACACATGTCATTTAATTGTCCTGACAAAGTAAAACAGCAGGCATCATTCGCCAAAGCAGAGAGGAACACAGAACTTGAATCTGAGAAGTTTGTATTATATTCAGCACTATCAAGTCAAGCTTCAAACAAGTCTAACACTTGGGTGATAGACAGTGGATCGTCAAGACATGTCACCGGATTCAGAGAATTACTAGACTCAATGGAAGAGGGATCAAATGAAGAGGTAACAATAGGGGATGACTCTGCACATCTTGTAAAAGGTGTCAGGACATGTACAATCAGACTGAAGTCTGGAATCTCAATCCAACTCACCAGGGTACTATTTGTACCAGGCATCAAAAGGAACTTAGTCTCTATCTCTGCACTTGAGGATGACGGATATAGAGTCTCATTCATAGAAGGAAAGGTAATGGCATGGCCAAAAACATCCACCTTCAAAAGAGCACAAGTGATTGGTTACAGACAAGGGCACCTATATGAATTGTGTGATGAGCCAAATCAAACCTTACTTCATGAAGTCATAGATCAAGCAGAAATTTGGCATAGAAGACTAGGGCACTTACATTTTCATGCTCTACCCTCTATGGAGAAATTAGTCACAGGACTACCTAAACTAAAGCCAATTCATTCAGATGTTTGTAAAGGATGTGCACTAGGGAAAAACACTAAAAGCTCTTTTCCCTGCAGTTCTAGAAAAACTAAAGGAGTACTAGAACTAGTTCACTCTGACTTATGTGGGCCTATGTCTGAACCATCACTAGGAAACACATTATACTATGTAATCCTTGTAGATGATTTTTCTAGGAAAACTTGGATTTATTTTCTTAAAAGTAAAGAATCTGAAGATATTCTTAGGAAATTTAAAGAGTTCAAATCTATTACAGAAAATCACTCTGGTAGGAAAATCAAAACTCTTAGGACTGACAATGGTAGGGAATACACATCAAAAGTGTTTAAAGAGTTTTGTAAAGATGCTGCGATTAAGAGGGAGTTCACTGTACCCTACAATCCTCAACAAAACGGGGTTGCTGAAAGAAAAAATAGAACAATAGTAGAAGTGGCAAGGGCTATGTTGTTAGATCAAAACCTAGAAACTGCACTTTGGGGAGAAGCCACTAATACCGCTGTATACATTCAAAACAGATGTCCTCACTCTCATATTGGTGACAAAACTCCTGAAGAAGTCTTTACTGGAATTAAACCTGATATTAGCCATCTCAAAATATTTTGATGTCCTATTTATATTCATGTACCTAAGGAGAAAAGAACTAAATTAGAACCTACTGGACAGAAAGGGATTTTTGTAGGATATAGTGAAACATCTAAAGCCTACCGAATATTCATCCTTGGTCAAAGACAAATAGAATTAAGCAGAGATGTCATATTTGAGGAAGATATAGCTATTAACAAAACAAGGAGTTCCATCACACCTGAAATCCCAACTAATTCCATTAATTTGGAAGAAGATTCTCTTTTTGAAACTCAGAGGGAGCATCCTGAGGATAACACCTTGGAACTTGAGAACACTACAACAGAGAATCCCTGGAAGAGACCACTATGGGCCACTAAAACAGTACAAGAAGCAGAATCCTTTGCAGCACCTAGGGGAACATTTAGAGAAAGCAAAAGACCTTCAAAGTTTTCTAGCTATGTTACTCTAATGACAGACCTCATAAATGTTGAACCTTCAAGTGCCGGAGAGGCTCTTAAACAACAAGTATGGAAGGATGCCATGATAGAGGAATACCAATCTATCTTAAAGAATGATGTGTGGAAAATTGTGCCTAGACCTAAAGGAAAATCAGTTGTATCTTCTAAATGGCTCTTTAAAATTAAGCATGCTGCTAATGGCAGTATAGAAAAAACATAAGGCAAGATTTGTTGCTCGAGGCTTCTCACAGAAGGAAGGAATTGACTATGAAGAAACATTTGCACTTGTTGCACGATACACTTCTGTCAGAACAATCCTGGCTATAGCAGCATCTAAAGGATGGAAAGTTCATCAAATGGATGTAAAAACTGCATTTTTGAATGGAACAATTGAAGAAGAAGTATATCTAGAGCAACTTGAGGGATTTGAGGTAAATAATGCTAAAACACATGTATGCAAGTTAGAGAAAGCACTGTATGGATTAAAACAAGCTCCCAGAGCATGGTACGAAAGAATTGACAGTTACTTATTAGAGATAGGTTTCTCTAAGAACATTGCTGATCCAAATCTGTATTTCAAAATAATCAAAGGTGAAATGTTGATACTCATTATATGTAGATGACTTATTAATTACAGGCGAAAATAATCTCATTGCAAAATGCAAACATGAACTAGCTTCAAAGTTTGAGATGAAGGATTTAGGTCTACTCCATTATTTCCTTGGATTAGAAGTATGGCAAAAACCAGATGGTATTTATCTAAATCAAGGTAAATACACCATTGACATTCTGAAGAGATTTGGAATGATGAATTGTAAGCCAATGCCATCTCCTATGGAAACAAACCTACATAAACTAAAAGAAGCTATAGCAGATTCCAAATTTGCAGATCCAACATTATACAGACAGATTATTGGATCATTAATGTACCTAGTCAATACCAGACCTGATATATGTTATGCAGTAAATGCACTCAGCCAACACATGGTTGAACCCAAAGAAATACATTTGGTTGCAATAAAGCATATATTGAGATATCTACAAGGTACCTTGGACTATGGACTGCATTATGAACACACTGCATTGAACCTACATGGATACTCTGATTCAGACTGGGCTGGAAGTGTGATAGACAGGAAGAGCACTTCAGGATGCTGTTTCAGCTTAGGATCAGCTATGGTATCTTGGATCTGTAGAAAACAATTAGTCGTAGCTCAGAGCTCCACAAAAGCTGAATATATAGCTGCATCCATGGCAGCTAAGGAAGCCGTATGGTTGAGGAAATTGATAGTAGGACTGTTTGGTGAAAGTCTGAAGCCTACTATCATTCATTGTGACAATCAGAGCTGCATTAAACTTTCAGTGAATCCAGTTTTCCATGATAGATCCAAGCACATTGAGATCCCATATCACTATGTAAGAGACATGACAGAGAGAAAGGTGATAAGACTGGAGTATGTCAATATAGGAGATCAGACAGCTGACATTCTCACCAAACCCCTAGCAAGAGTGAAAATTGATCACTTTAGGAGGTATCTTGGTATGGTTAAAATGTAATTGATGTCTAAAATTTATGTAAACTTCTTGGTCATATATTTGAGTATATGAAGTATGTAACCTTTCCCTGTGTTCATTCCTAAAGGATGATGATTCTTTAGTTAATGAACACTTGTATTTTAACATTGTAAGGTGACGATCTTATAAATGTTTGGAAGATCATATAAACTGAAAATTAGACAATTTGAATATCAGTAATATGATAAGTTATAGTAGACATTATGTAAGCGGATTAATGTTAGTGCACATACTATAACAGGGATATCAAAGTGAGTATATCCTTAGTATCACAGGCTGATACTTAAAACAAGGATATCAAAGTGAGTATATCCTTAGTATCACAGGCTGATACTTAAAACAGGGATATCAAAGTGAGTATATCCTTAAGTATCACAAGCTGATACTTAAAATTGGATATCAAAGTGAGTATATCCTTAGAATCACAGGCTGATTCTTCACACCTAGGTGATGTAATTATCATGAGATTAGTGTTGAGCTAAATTAAGTTTTAGGTCTATACTCCTAAGACTAAGAGGGAGTGTTAAAATTAGTCTCAGTCGTAACTCTAAACAAAATCGTAATCTGTTTATTAGCGCCTAGAAATTCGATTTTATTATACTTGCGATTTAATTGAGATTTATTTTAGTTAGTATTAAACTAACATATTAGTTTGCTATTGTGATGTTTGGTTTAAGTAATCCCGCCGGTGTAGAAGGATCCTGGCTCCACACAGGGGTCACCACCCTATGTGGAACCACGTGGTTCCACATAGGATTGCGACCCCCTGTGGAGGCACGATCCAATGAAGACAAGTGATATATATCCGCCACCCTTTGTTGAATAAATTGATAAGTACGATACATGCTGTGAATGGTAGATGATATAATTGCTTGGTCTTCGTATTTGCAGAGGCAAATTGATAAGACATAAAAATCAGTTTTATATTTCTTTAAATCAAATGCTAACAGTATAAATTCATTGTCTCAGAATTCTAATTGTTCTGAAAGTCATCACAGTCTATTTACATTTACACGGTATCAGAGCCAGGTCCAGACTAGGAGCCCCAAGCACACAAGAGGTGTGGCTTAAGGGGGGGTGTTGGTGTTGGAAATAAGCCACACCCAGACCGATGATGGACTGGTCTAAGAGGGGCCAGTAGCTCAGTGGTAGAGCACTCTAGCAGCATATGGAAGGTCCTAGGTTCGAGTCCTAGCTGGTCCATGTCTCAACATTATATAATTAGATTAGTGGTGCTTGGTTCTTTTGCCATCCTCCTTTGATTTAGATCCCTACAAGGGAAGAGCCTAGAGGTTATTTAGATCCTTTGGTTCTTTGTGATTGTCATTTCATAGTTCAACTTCATTTAATAAGACAAAGTTTACCAAGTCAGCCACCACTTGGAAGGGGACACAATGTTCGCAGCTAGAGTTGGTGGGTAATCAGACATTTTTCTTGTTAATCAATGCTGTAATTTACTTCTAGCCTTTTTCATGTTATGAAATCACCAATGTAACATTTTGTTGGGTGATATTATGCTATCAAATGAACCGAGCTTAATGTTTGTTTACAATTATTCTTGGAGAAAGGTAATAAAGAGCGACCAATCTTATTAAGCTTGTGGAAAAAGACTGTTTTTAACCAGCACCAAGTTATCTATATATTGAAAAGATTGATTTGGGTTTAGTTGGCCTACTAGTCGAAGGGACCATAGATACAAAGAAAACGACCAAATGTGATATGTGCTAGGATGGTGCAAGGCGAGAAGGATGATACTAAGCTTCTAATCATTAATGTTAAGAGTAGAATTTGCTCAGAAATAGAGAACTTCTTTAAGCTAGAGATCTTTACATGTATATTACATTAGGATTTAGGGTCTTTAGTGAGGCTAGTTGAATTGCATGTGTAACCTTATGTAACTGCTAAATATCTAGAAATAGAATACTTTTGAAGAACCCCAAGTGGGTACTATAGAATCTCTAGTTACTTGCCTAGTGACGCTAAAGAGTGAAAGTAATTTAGATATTTAATATTACAATATATAGCGAACACAAATAATTTTAATTTCAATTTTATTAGTGCTCATGAATTCTTGTCGTATTCTCCATTCACTTGTGACACACTGTGTGTGTAAATGGTGACCACTTTTGAAGTTTAGCTATGCATCTAAGTTTGGAACAAAAGTCCAGTTGAAAGCTTCCTTTAAAATTCATATCATAATCACTAGTGTTTTTTCTTAAGCCATATATAGTAATTAATGTGCATCAAAAATTAGGGGATGAATCTGGCCATATTTTTTCAATCTGTTCACCGCTAGAAATATAAATCACGAGTTTTATTTCCTGGGAAAACAAGTCACAAATGTGTAGAAATGTGCTTCCACTTATTTTTAGGATTTGGTAAAGGCATTAACACACTCTTTGAAGTGTTCCTTCAAGCTTTATAAAAGGTAGCATTTCATATGTCATGGCCAAGATAGATGCCAACTTGGTCTATGAGATTTCCCTTGTGGAAGGCAATGGGGGTTTTTCTTTCCATTTACCATATATATATTCTTTAAATTTTATACTTTTGGTTTTTGACATCATGACTAAGCATGGGAGTAAGCTAGACCTTGCCAATCCACTCACACTAGGAGTAACCAATTATGATATTAACTTAGCATGTGTTAAAATTTATTGATATATTAAACTACCTCCATATGGTTCTAGTAAACATATTACTTTGTAGCTTTCTAAGATTTATGCATATCCATGTGACTAACTAAATGTCTTTCTATTAAATTCAAAAATGACTTCATATTTCTCTCTAGCAACATCAAGAATTAGAATTCTAAAATCTATTTCTCTTCCAAATAATGCATTCCTCGATTTCGAATTCAATATTCTGGGTATCTCTTATCTTGTTCTTATGTTTTCTTACCTCCTATGGTAGGTTTCCTTGCACATGAGATTGAATTTAGCCAATAAATCCATGCAAAGGTGTTGTCACCATATTCAATCACCATCATTTTATGGCATTTTTGGTCTAAACCATAGTTGACAGACTCTGATTTGCCAAAACCTTGGCAAACCCAAAATTTGTAAGTCAGCAAAAACTCAACAACTTAAAAATTTGCCTAGATTTCTGTACAAACAGATTTAATATCTTTATAATTCAATGATAAAATGTATCCAATGAGTCCACTAATGAGTGCAAAAATGTTTTCTAAGTAATTTGATTAATTTGAATACAAATTGAGTACAAATAACATCATCACGCAGAAACTTGATATAATAGATAGTTGACAATTATTATGAATTAATGATGATTTCTTTTGAAAACCATCATCATAGTTCATAAATAACTTATTGCAAATACAACATTTCACATCTTCCTTTTCCCTAATCTACTGAAAACTTGGGGAGAGGTTGAGGTTCTAATCCTTGGAGTCTACTATGGTTCCTCACTCGATGTAGAAGGCTATGCTTGTCGCTCTAGCTCAACCTCCATCTTGCTGGTAGATGGAAATGACTCCTCTACCTCATCAATGTCATTCAATCCTATAGCTTCTTCTGTTGCACCCACATCCTCCGTTGCCTACCTTTCAAAAGAAAATTTTTCATTTTTAGTAAACAATGGGGGTTGCTCATCGTGCCTTGTCTAATCACTATAAGGATCAATGTCATCCAAATTAATGACTTCCTTCGATTTGTCCTCTACCCTTCTTGGGGGAAGACGAATGTTGTATTGCACAAAGACAAGGTCATTGAGGCATTTTTGAGTTAACTTGTTCCTCTTCTTCATGTGCATGGCCTCAAACAAACTCCAATTGCGCTCATAGTTGGATGCACTACAAGGTTGGCACAATTGTGGAGGGCTAACCTTTGAAGATTTGGTGTATTTGCACCCCAATATGTCTACCAAGTATCTATAAAATAAAATATTAAATAGTTAGCAAACAAACCATATTTTATCAAATTATCAATAGTTGTAAATTTGAAAATTGTAACTTGTAAGATGCATGTGATGTAAAGATTCTAAATTTTATTACTTGGTGATTGAGTGGTTCTTCCTTAGATAGCTAGTTCTGAAGCAAAGAGCTTACCCTTATTAGTCTAGGAATTGGCACTTCTTGAATAATGAGCTCTCACCTCAACCTGGGGTGTCATCTTCTACACGTGTGTCATGAGACCTTCCATAACCTATCCATTAGGATTTGAGAAGATATTGGAATGGAAATAAATAGGGTTGGGGAAGTACCCTACTACATGGATGGGCTGGTGGAGTTGATCGTTTCACCTCTAATCAATGATCTCCCAAATGGGATAAAATTTAAGGCTGCCCCATTTGTAATAATTTTGGATGGACTCTTTGGCCCTTCATGGCCTCATAAATGTACCCCATTGTGTTTTGATCCCCATCTAGCAAATAGAGAACTCTAACCAAGGATTCTAACACCTACATTTTACAAATACAAAAAGACTAAGGTTACAAATTTATAATAAAAGAGTAGAATTGTCAATTAAAAAACAAAATATGCAATTTGAATTTAAAATCAAATTTTTGGGGTTACCTTCATGATTACCTTCATGATCTTCGTATCGCTTTGTGCAAAACGATTATCAAAGACTATCCTTGCAAGCCTCTCACTTTTAGGCTTCTTTAATTACGATGAGTCTCGCCATGCTTGACTTACAAGCATTTGTTTCAAGGAGGTCAACAAACCAGTAATGCTTTGCAACATTAGGAAAATCATTGCGAACCTTGTGACACCCGATTGCACCAACTCTTTCCCTTGGGTGTGATCTCTTATCAAATTAAGAATGCAAGGTGATTGTAGATAAATTTTGTTATGCTCCTTGCAAAATCTACAAATGATATCACCCAATCAAGTTTGCCTATGTCTTCCAAAAGAAGATCAAGGCAAAGCGCTACCCAAGGTGTCCAAAAGAGTGTCTAATGCTTGTCTTGGAGCAATCTTCTAGTCGCAACAAATGCTATTGCATTATTAGTTATGATTTGTACCACATTCTCTATGCCCATCTACATGACAACTTCCTCGAACATTAGACAATGTTTTTGCATTTTTTTACTTTGTTAGAGGCATCAACCGATTTCAAAAAGATCATCTCACCATTTGAAGCTACTAAAAAATTGATAATGGTGCATTATTTCCCATTCGTTCACTTAACTAAAAGAATAGTGCAGACATATTTTCTCCATTGCTTCTTTTGTTCTCCACTATTACCTTTGATGCTTCAATTGCATGAGTAACCTACACGTACAAAGTGAAAGTACAAAACTTTAGTTTTAAGAAACAAAATAGCCTAAATTCAACATAAATTACAATAAATTAATCAACTTAAATTTAGCCTAAAATTTAACATAAATTACTGTAAATTAACACAAACTAACCAATTTCCTGCTTAAGTCTTTATGAGAATGTGCTTTATATCCTTTTCCTACAATTGTCAATGCAATTACCAAATTCTCCCAATAAGGAATGCTCACAATGTTGAAAGGAATGTTGTTGAAGTACCAAAAATCAATACATGCCTCATTTGCTTGTTCATGCACCTCCTTGTTCCACCCTATAGCTTCATATGACAGTTGTGCTTCAATTGTGTTTTTGGGCACAAAAAAGCTACGTGGTGTGTGTGTAGGCCTAGGCACTAGGATTCTACTTGAAGTAGATGAAGTGGAGGCCGATGTGCTTCAGATGTGTGGACCATGAAAAGAGCCCATAATGCGTTGATATGTAGTATCTTCATCTATTTTTGCTTGCACTTGAGGACCATGACCACCATCTATGGATGTTGCTATGGCTTCCCTTGTCTTCTTCATTTGTAATTTTTTCTCTTCTTTGAATGAAAGGTGGGTATTCATCTCTTTTTTTATCTCTTTAGTGGTGTTGATACAAGGCTTGGTATCACAATGGGTAATTCTTTCAAGATGGTATTTGAGGCGTTTTATATCTACATGATATAAGTATGTGCATCTCATTCAAATAGCTGTCCCAGGTTTTGGTCCTTGTACGACATATTTCCGAGGGTCTCTAGCTCTAGCAGGATGAGTGCTTGTAACAGACAGCGACAACAATTGGGCAGAGCTTGAACCTGAATTTGATCCATAAGCTTCTCTATTTTCCATTGTTATGATGTATTTTACCTACACATACAATGTGAAAGCACAACATTTTAATTTTTAAATACAAAATAATTAACCTAAATTCAACATAAATCACTAAAAATCAGCATAAAATTAGTTTAAATCAGTAAAATTTTCTATATAATCTTAACATTTTATTCTTAAAAAAGGTTAAAATAAAAAAAAACAACTTTTGTTTGCAGAAAACAATTTATTCATTAAAAAACACTAGAAAAATGGAATGAATTAAATGTCCTTTCCCACTTTTCACATGGCAGCGACAACACTCTTGCACCGTAGTGAGAATATTACTTAGTTGTCACTGTTGTGTGAAAAGTGGGAGGGTGTTGGGGGTTTCAAAGAAGAGAAATCACCCTCTCTTGCAATGTTTTTTGATGTTTTTATCTCACTTTTCAATGCAACTTGCATTTTATCCGTGTCTCACAAGTCTTGCGCTCAAACTTGTTGAGTTTTTGGCAAGTACTCATTGAAAAGGTACCAAGTACTTGCCAGAAATTCAACAAGTAAATTTCACGAGTTTAGTTGGCGATTACTTGTTTTCGATTAAATTGGCCGAATGCTTGTAGAATTTGCCATCAATGAGTTTTCCTACCATAAAAAAAATTCAATCCTTATCCTGCACCCTTGGGAACCTGTTGGTGTTTGTTTTATCATCTACCAAACATTAGAATAGGATACCCGAAGGCATTCTATCCTCTCCTGAAAAATCACTACTGATTCCTAGGTCTATATGTGCGAACAAGCGACTTTAGTGAAATAGCTTCTTGGGTAGTGTATGCTGAAAATCTCAAGGGGGACTTACGTTAACAAATGTTTGTTGAACTGTTGGACTTTAGACAGATTCAACAATTTTAGGCTCTCTTTTATTTTTTGATTTTTCGAGATTTAGACTTTCAAAAAGGGGAAAAGGGATAGGGTTTGAGAAAGCTAATCTAATCCTACGAACTTCGGAGACGGTATCAACTGGGTGTTCTCAGGAAACCACACTTTGCTTCGCCACACTGAAGACAACTACACAAAGCGGGTGCAATCTTCAACGGGTTGTGCTTGTGATCGAGATGTTGGGATGCACAGAGAATGGGCTCAGACTAACTTTGCACAGTGAAATGGAAATCATCCATTCACCAAAAGTATGAGCAGAGATACACCGTCAATTAACACTTATCAAATCCTTCATTCAATGCTAATAACATGAAAGAAAATCTAGATTAATTTTAACTAATTGTTGAGGAAATTGAAACCATGCTAATCATTCAAACAATAGGGATTACAAAGCCTTAAGAGAAAGTGCACATGCAATATATTATTTGAAAATGACCTTCATGCAACAATATGTCAAAAACCTCACACTCTCCAAATGAGAGGAGGTAACCTTATATAGTTTTTCAAAAATAAACGAACGATCGAGATCAAACAGTGATCAAGGGTCCAGATTGAAAGCTACAAACCCTAATTAGGGTTTCCCAAAACTCTACGAGTTTGAAAGAATGAGAAAGTGACATGTGGCACAACTGCTATTCTCACTGAGGTGAGCGTCCAATTTCCTCTTTCGCAGATTCAATGTACCTGGACACGATAAGCCTGACCTCCTCCATAGTGACACTTGGCAAGCTTCCAATCTGGAAGTCAATGATGTCCACATCATCGGTACATGTGGCGAGGATGCTTTCCCACTCAACTGCTTGAGCAAGAAAGTTCTCATCGATGAAGAGAAAATTTGTAATCTTTGAAAGATCGCCCTTGTCAATCATCCTCGAGTCTTTGAAGAAGCTCGACTGAATCCTGGCTCTCAAGTTCTCTGCCTGCAAATGCTTCTCCCTTATACTCTCTTTCTTCCAGATCTCTGATGCTACATGAAAAACCTTACTCAAAATCTCCTTGACACTCTCCTCTGTTTCAAAGCACTCAGTCTCGGATTTCTTCAAAACTTCAATCCGAGTGACCAAAGCATAATACCAGGTGTTGAAGTCATACCTATCCCCAGCCTGTATGACACCTGCATCCACTAGACTTCTCTTCGACAAGCCTCAGATAACCTTCAGATGTGGAAGTATTTCATCCTAAATTTCCTCCACATCTTCCCAATTTGCAGCTAGGTCCTAGATACAGCTGACCAACGAAGAGGCAGACTCATGTGCTGACACTAAGTTTTCCACAAATATATCAGCCTATGCTGAAGCATATGAAATCCACTCCTTGGCCTGCGTGAATGTGCCCTTCATATCCTTGTAATCCTTCATTGACTTCCGCTGAAGAGGCTGTGGAGGGGTGACCGGTATCTCATGGTTGAGTGGCCTGGTAAGATGGAGAACATACTTCCTCCATTGCTGATTTTCTTCCTCAACCTTCTTTCTCTTCTCTCTCTCCTGAGCTAAACTCGCCTTGAGGGCGTTACAAGAGTCGTCAAAGTACTGGACTTCTTGGTCTTGGGTAGGTTTACCCAAGTCTATAGTGGTGATCTTATAATCCTCTGAGGCAACATTGTCCCTAGTTTTTCCTTCCTTTGGCACCGCTATGTGAACTGTCCTGACTCTTGCACTGTCTCTTTGAATCAAAGAGAACTTTCTGGCTGGCTTGGGTGGCTTGATTATGACTGGCTCATTCACCTTCTCCAGAAATGTTGTTGTGATCTCCTCAGAATGGGCTTCCTTAGGGACCTTAGCGCTTATCCTTTCCCTCAACCAATCAGGGATAGTTGACTACTCCACAGTGTTTTGATCAAACCCATCATCTGCCCTTCTTGGTTCAGTAACTATACCATCCAAGAAGACTAGTGGAGATGCAGGCGTTTCAACTTCTATAGCTGCATTTAAAATTTGCTCTCTGTTCGGACTTTGGACAACTGCTTTCATTATTTCCTCAATTGAAGGAGAAGGCACTCTCACTCCCTTATTAACCATCCATATGTCCATCTCCTGCTCCTCAACTGCATTCTGATTAGGCACGGCATATGCGGCACTCAGGATGGAATGACCTTCGCTGGACTCCCATCTCTCCCCTACAACCTTCTTTCCTATTCCCTATTCAGAGCTTCCAACTAACTCCTTCCTCTTTCGGGACTTAACACTCTCTGGATTCCGAGCATTGCCTGTAGACATACAAGGGTTGGAGGATAGAGAGTCATCTACTCCCATCAAGTCGTAGGTTAGGGCCACACCTTTAGACTTCAATGGTTTCGTCCTTTCAGAGGTCCGCCATTTAGAATATTCGACCACCGACCTCATGAGGTCTACCAAATCTGATTTCTCTTCTTCTGACCAATATATCAAGGCTAGTGGTTCATTTTTCATCTTTTCAAAGCCTGGCTGTTGAAGTTCAAGGCTATCTTCTACTTGGTCAGCAACTCTAAACACCTCCGTTGCTCTTACCATGCTCAAGGGAATCCTTGACCAAAATCTCTTCCTGATCTCGAAACTATCGGCTGCGTTAGCCCAATAATCTTTTAAATCAGCTCTGTGCTCAAATGTCATCCCTTCGACTCTTTTTATTTTGTGGAACGGATCAAAATTCTTCCTCGCCTTGTACTGATAAAAAGGGTACCAAGCCAGCTCCTTTTCAGCAGTGGCGGTAGCTTGTGATGGCGGACATGTTTCCAGTCCATTCCCAATCATGAGAGAGGAGGTTCCTGCCTTCTTCTGCTTATCTCTTTGAATTGCCATATACCCCTCCAATTGCCTCACAACTTTGAGTAACACAACTCGGTTGGTAGGGTAAGCTGGAAGCTTATAGGGAGATCCGGTAAACCCTTGAATTCTAATGTAAGTGAACTTTGGGTATTGGATATACCAATATCCAAATCTACTGATGAAGTCCATAGACTCTTGAGAGAGTCTCTGATGTAGTCCTCCTTGCAATGTTCATGTGATGTGCATGAGAAATGTGTCATTCACCCTTTTAAAATGGAACTTTTCTTCCATGTGGAGTTGGGGATAACAATCATAGACTGGAAACTAATTTTCTTTGTTTCCCACTTCCCCTCTGCAAGTAAGACCTTTGTATTTGTAGGTTCTAGCTAGGGAATAAAACAGGTACGAACTCATGAAGAAGGTTCTATTTGCTTCCAGGTTCTTCAACTGGCTATCCAAGTTATTACTTATCATTCGAGCCCAGTCTATCATCTTCACTTCGTTCATTATTTCATTTATAAAATAATACATCTAGGGTTTGAATGGAGCACCTTGAGGATTCCCCATTATCCTGTTCAACAGGACGATCATATCTCTGATATCTTCCTTGAAGTATGCTCTCACTAAGCTCTTCCTCTGTAGTTTGGAGGCACCTTTCCTTGGCTTATCCAGCCAGGAATGATTGACGATGGCGTCATACTCCTCCAAGTGGTCTTGATACACGCGATCAACTTCATCTTTGGTCACATGCACGACATTGTGATACTCCGAAATTCTGAAGGCTTCCCTGATGGCCTCATCGCTGATGTTCGCCAATATTCTCCCATCAGGTAAAACAATATCCCTACTGGCGAGGTTGTAATGCCTAGCACATTCAGCTACTAACTCGTTGCATTGCATGGTAGGGAGAAAACCAGCAGCATGCACGATGCCACTCTTCATCATCTTTCGTGTTGTCATGGTAGGCACGAGGTTGTCCAAACCAAACATCCGTTTCTTGAACTCCCTCAGATTGATGTGCCCGAGGTTAGTGTCACTAACATTCTTCCATTTCGAAGTCATCCTTGACTCGGGAGGAGCATCTTTGTCCACTTGAAATTTCATTGTGCCTAAAATCTGTAATTAAACAATGAAGCTTAAGTTAGAAATTGATTCATAAATTCAAGATAATAGGGGCTGCAAATGGCTGTGTTTGGAGACTTCATCTTATTTTCATACTTAGCCAAAAAAAATGGATTTTCACATGTAAACTCTTCAATCCTAGGGATAATTGCGATTGCAGTCCAACACAAGCGTTATAGCTTCAAAACTTTTCTTTACTTAGCCAATAAAATGATTTTCCTTCACTAAGAATTCGAATAGATCCACTAAAATCACTTTCAATGACTTTGAAAAAACTCAGAAAATGCAACAAATCTGCACTGTAAATTCAACTTCACCTTCAAATAGACTGAAATAAGGCTAGAAGTCTCTCAGAAAACTCAGAAAGAATTAACAATTCTCCCTTATACCAGCTGGCTCTACTCCAAAATCTGTGAATTCTTTGTCAAGAAGCTTGCCCGATTGCAAGCAATATCAATATTTTCTCCAGATGAACTCCAATCTGCAAATACTTCTTAATGTTTTCCTTAGCTTGCTAAGAAATTTCGAACTTCTTGGTGTAAGAATGAAGTTACAAAAGATGCATTTGTAGTGAAGTTGATTACCTAATTGGAAACACGCAAAATATCATCCAATTCATGTTTCTAAATCCAACTTAAATCTTGGGAAAGTTTCTCATCCAATTCTGAGTTGTGTTGTCATCTTTAGTTCGAAAATCTTCTACTTATGCAAGTTTCTAAATTGTTTTTAGTTAATAAATTCGAACTAGGCTTATAAATTAGTATCTTCCAAAAAGTTTCTAATTTGGAACTCAGTTTGAAAATCATCTTGATCTGCAAATATCTTCTTTCTAATTTCAATTTCAAATTTCCATTTTGATTTTCCAGCTCGTTAATCTTTGAAAATCTCAGTTTCCAATTTTCTAAATTGATTATAAGTTCGATTTTTGGGAAGATTTGATGACATCACTTGGCTTCTTGTTGACTTTATTTGACTCCCAAGAGTAGGGCGGAGTTTTAAGTGTTCAACTTCATACTTGGGCGGACTTTTGGAAGGACTCTAACATGTTTGTTTGCCTCCAATTTCATGCTTGGGCGGACTTTTAGAGCTCCTCTTCATGGGCGACCTTTCTCCTTCTGACCAATCTATCAAGTTTGGGCGGACTTTCATTACCTTCTCAAGGCATAGGGCGGAGTTTTGAAGCTATCCAAGGTGGACTTTTCACTACCTTCTCAAGGTATGGTGGAGTTTGGATGCATCTCCAAGGGCAGACTTTGGAGAGTCCACAAGACATGGCGGAGTTTGAACATATCACCAAGGGCGGACTTTGATGCATCTCCTAGGGTGGACTTTTGAAGGTCTTCCTTGGGCAGAGTTTGATGTTACCTCAAGCAAGGCATAGGGCGGAGTTTTATGCTCCCTCTTCATAGCCTCTCCAACATACATGGCGGACTTTCGATGCACCTCAACACATGGCGGAGTTTGGAAGGCATTCTCCTTGGGCGGACTTTTGATACATCTCTTACCTTGATCATGGTTGGGCGGACTTTTGACTACCTTTACATGGCGGACTTTAGGCATTTTCCATGATAGGGCGGAGTTTTGGGCTTACTTTTCAAGGCGGACTTTGGAGGGACAACCTCTAAGGCGGAGTTTAGGAAGGTCTCCAACATGGCGGACTTTGAAGGCTTCTCAAGGCATGGCGGACTTTAGAGTGACCTCAACCAAGGCAGACTTTCATACTCCCTTTTCAAGGTGGACTTTGATGGTCCCTCTTCATGTTCTCTTTACCAAGGCGGACTTTAGGAAGGTTTCCTTGAGCAGACCTTAGGCACCTCTCCAACATGGCGGACCTTGATGCTACCTCCAACATGGCGGACTTTTGTGTGACCTCAACAAGGCCTAGGGCGGAGTTTTGAAGGTCTTCCTTGAGCGGACTTTGATAATCCCTCTTCAAGGCGAACCTCTCCATTGGTAGCATCTTGGGTGAACTTTGATGCCCCTTCCTTAAGCATGGCGAAGTTTTGGAAGGACACCAAGGGTGGACTTTCTTCCCTTCCTTTGCATGGCGGAGTTTTTAGTGTTGGCCATCAACATAGGGCGGAGTTTTGTGCTCCCTCTTCATGGCTTCTTCAACATGGCAAACTATCTATCACCTGCTATAACACTCAACATCACTAATTAGCCAGACTTAGAAAATTTTGGAAAATTTCAAAATTTCACAATTTAACCAAATTTAACCAGATTAACTTGAAATTTGAAATCCACACTCATGTAAACCATTTGAAGCATCATGACCCCTAAAATGTAGGAAACTAGCTTTTTAGGGCAAAACTTGGAAATTTTGGATCCCGGTCGAAGCAGGTCAGTGGGATCAGTGCAAACCCTAGGTACCCATTCCGAAAAAGCAAAAAGCAGGTATCCCTAAAAAATAGGGAAAACTTTCTAAAAATAGCCATACCGAGGATCGGGCTAAAAATGCCAAAAAACGAAACTTCCTAAAAAATAGGAAAAAGCAAAAAACAAACTTTCTGAAAAATATAAAGTTGTTCAAATTCATCCAAATCAATTGCGATCTTCGTCCTTTGGCCTTTCTAGGCACTTCGACGGTATCCAGACTCTGTTATCACTTGGCTTGCAAAAACTGACTTTCAATCTCTAGGACTCGAACCGTTCAAAACTGAGGCGGAAGGCCACGGGACACTAACAAAAACCCTAGAAAGCAGGAAAAAGAGAGGGTTCCCATTTGCAATGGGGTGATGTGTGAAAAAGGTCACAACAGAACCCTATTATGAAATCCACTGAGATGCTCTCCCATATTGATTTGGAATAGGTAGAGACTGTAATAGACCCATTGGGAAAAGTTTGCTCAATCTTATTTTGCTAACAAGCCATGCATTCTTTGATGTGCTTAAGGATGTCATCTTTGAGGCTTTTCCAAGAAAACCTTTCTCTAATGTGTTTGCATGTCCTAAAATACCTTGTGTCCTATCAAGGGGGTATCATGGAATGCCCACAAAATTTAAACTTTCAACTTTTTGACTCATGGACAAGATAAAATCGTAAAACTCTATCCTTGTAGAGTATGAGCTCATTTGCTACCTTGTATCTATCATCTCACAATTTTCCTTCTAGGCTGTTATTAGGAAAGACATTCTTAGAATATTCTACTAAGATTTGAGATGTCCAATCAGCTGAAATATTAGTCAAATAACATGAGTGGGTTTTCTTGACAAGGCATCGACTACTATGTTCTTTCCTTTGACATATTCAATACCAAAGTCATAGGCCTACAATTTACTCACCTAATTTTGTTGTTTTTCATTAAGGTCCTAGCTGATAAAGTACTTAAAACTATTGTGGTCTATTTTAACCACAAATTTACTATATTTTCCTGAATTTGGCTAGTGGACGCATGATGGCCAACATCCCTTCATTGTAGATTGAAAACTTTCTTTCTGCCTTTTGGAGTTTGTAGCTCTCAAAATCTATTGGATGCTTATCTACTCTAATCTTTTTTTTAGATGTATCACATTTCAACACAAAGGGAAGAGAGAAATCAAGAATAGATAGCATAGAACATGACTCATCATCTCCTTGAGCTTCTCAAAAATTTGTTGTGCTACATTGGTCCATGTGAAGGCCCCCTAATCAATTGAATTAGTTAAGAGTGCTCCCAATTGTGAGAATTTGTTAACAAATCTCATGTAGTAGTTGCAAAGTCCAGACTCCAAACAATCCTTTCAAATCTGTTAAAAGTCTTGGGGGCAGCCCAATCCATTATAGCTCTTATATTTTCTTGATTAACTTGAGCTCCTTGAGCATTGATAACATGACTTAAATACAAAATCTCTGTCGTTCCAAGCTCACACTTGGACACTTTTGCAAATAATGCTTGTGCTTCCAAGATGCCCCAATACTTCATTTGAATACCTCAAATGGTCCTCCCAAAACTTGCAGTAAATAAGGATATCATCAAAGAGACAAAGAAAACTTCCTCAATTGCTAGAACACTTGGTTCATGCAAGATTGAAAGGTGGCCAGAGAATTAGTCAAACCAAATGGCTTGACAAAAATTCATAGTGTCCAAAGTGACATTTGAAATCTGTCTTGGGAGTGTCATCCCTTGAATCTTGACTAGAAGATAACCCAATTTGAGGTCTATCTTTGAGAAATAGATTACACCATCTAGCTTATCTATCTTTTCATAATTTTGTTGAAGGCTTTGTAGTCTATGTACATCCTCATGGTTCCATCCTTCTTCTTAATCAAGACTCTAGACGAAGTAAAGGGACTTGAACTAAGTTTGATGTGATCCATATCTAAAAGCTCCTTAATAGCTTTCTCTATTGCTTCCTTATGCCTTTTGGGATGGCGATAATTAGTAATGACTAGATTGTCCGCTTCCAACTCTATGGCATGCTTTGAATATCAACATGATAAAGATTTCTTGGCATCTAAAGAAGTAGTGAGAGTTATCAGTTTTTTATTCCATTCTTTTGGCAAAAACAATTCTAGGAGCTCCATTTGACATTCCTTGGAGCAATACATTCTTCCCATTAGCATGAAAGTAAAGTTCCATGGTTTGAAAAATTTGAATGAGTTTTCCAAGGCAATGTAACCATTGCATCCCCAATACTACATTTGTATCTCATATGCCAACGATATAGAAGTTATTTGTTACTTTGTGACTTCCCAAGGAAAGACTCAATTGGGAAATTTTCTTTGTGCAAGGTATGGTGAATCCATCATCAACCATCACATTGAATCCTTCAATATCTTTGGCCTCAAGACTTCTCTTGTCACCAAATCCTCATCAATGAAGTTGTGGGTTGCCCAATTGCCAACTAACATTATAATCCTTTGCCCATGAAGAACCCCCCTACAAACCCTAAAGGGGTTATATTTAGGAGTACCAAATAAAGTAGCAACCTCCTGAAAACTTCTTCTTCCTTCCGTCTTCCAGGTTTTAGTTTATCTTCCTCTTTTTTGATTAGGTTCCTCAGCTCTAGATTCTTTATTTGAAACTATTTCGATGTAATGCACTTGGTCATGATTGAGACACCTATTAACTGGTGTCCATGGTTCCTTGCAAGAGAAGCAAAGCCTTTTTTGTCGTAACTCATTCTTGGCCTCTCTCTTTTTTGGAATATTCTTGGGCTGATTAAATCCCTTCTAAAGACAAAGGCCTATTGCTTCCTACAATGATAGTGGATCAAAAGTCTTTACCAAAACCTTGAGGGGCTTGGATAGATCTTTTACGGACAACATAGTTAGCCTCCTTTTAGAGACATCAAGAACCATTATGGGCAACTTCTAAAATTTAGTCACATATGTTTCAATGGTAATGTATTATCTAAGTCAGGCCAAGTTATTGAAATGGACTTAAAGGTTTTTTTGTCAAATAGCTCAATTGATTTCTTGATGAACTCATCATAGGTATTGATTCGACTATGACCCTAGGTGACCAACCCATGGTACCACCATGTCCTAGGTGACCAACCCATGGTACCACCACCCATGAGTAATGCCTTCGAGGTGAAAAGTGGCAAACTTGATGGCTTCCTCCTCAAACATGGGTTTGAGTAATTGGTAAGTGTCTAGCTTCTGAACCCATGCCTGAGTTTTACACTTGCTTGACCCATCAAAAGTAGAAGGGTCATCTTCCCTAGTGAATGTTGCAAATCTGTGTTGTGCTAGTTTGTCTAGGGTCTTGGTTCAAGTCTAGATCCATTCCTCGTTTTCTTAAAATTAATAAAATTTGTAAGAGACATCTCTGCTTGAATCTTCATAGGAAGAGCCCTATGCATAAGAAACAATAATATCATCTAGCATTGGATACTACACTTGCACTTTTGGTGCTTCTACCCTGTGTAGGAAAGTAGGCTGGAAGGTCTAGCTTTGGAATTGATAATTGTTCCATTGTTGTTGTTATTGTAATTATTTGTTGAAGAACCCCTTTCACCATTTTAATTTTGAATAGGCCTTGGAACATTTAGGTTTTGCACAATCTAGACTCTAAATCCACTGAGGCATCATATTTGTCATCTAGTGTTGCCCTTGGATAAGGGCATTAAAGTGTGCATTGTCTTTCTTTTCATTTATCATGACTCTCTTATGTCTTCTGAGTCCTCTCTGTCAGAAATTCTTTTATATTTGGACCTTGGCACTCACACTAATGTTATATTGATTAGGCCTTTCATCTTTCTCTTTGATAGTATTTGTAGTTTCTATCATTCATGTGGTGTGATCTTTATCAATTGTTGGTTTCTCTATGGGCCAGCAGGATCACCAGCTTTGATACTATTGTAATGTCTTCGAAATTTTATTTTATTTATTTTCACAATGAACAAGCATGGAACTTTCACACCTTTTGATCACCAAGATCCTGACGTGGGCAAGGTGAGAGCATATGGTGGAAGGGTTAGAATGATGGCAAGCTGCACAATTCAATATTGCAACTGTTACAAAATATGGAAGTAATGAAATATTAATTCTGGTGGCAAAACTTCCAAATCTGGTGGTAAACTGCACAGATTAAAAATATAATAAAGTTAAGTGATGGCATAACCATCTAGACTCAATACTGAAATTATCAACAATTCTAATATTTTTGATGGTAAACTGCATAGAAAATTACAATGAAAATATTATTCTAATGAAATAAAATACTGATTGTCAATTGTAGAAAAAATTCAAAAATTGATAATGAACAACAGAAATATTATGTCAAAATATGAAATAAAGATCATAACCAAGTGTATGCAGCTTTCCTTGAATGGTATGTTTGCTTTAGAAGTACAACAAGTTGAGTAAATATTAGATTAGCAACTTTTAAGGTTGTGACTTCCTTTAGCTTTGTATGGAAGCAATATTTACTTCCAAAAGTTAAAACATATTAATATCTGCACACAATTTGAATCACAACCTTCTTAAAAGGATAGGCCAAAATAAAGTTCAACACAAATTATTCCATATTAATCAGCACCTTTAATGAGGTACGGCTGGGGAAAATAAATTGTATGACCAACCAATAAAATAGCCCAACATAATATTAGATTTAAGATGTAAATTTGAATAAAATAGATATTCAAAAATCATCTAAATTTGATACTGAAAATTTCTTACAAACCAAAATTTGTAAACTTTTCAGACAAATTGTGGAAAATTGGACCTAATTGTAATATATTTTGAGATGCTTGAAATGAAAAATGATAGGGTAAATAGAGATGAACCTGATTTTTTTGATGTTGGGATGGCTTGTAGGGACCATAAGAGGTGTCAGGGTTTTTGAAAAATATATAAAGTCAGTAAATTTTTTCTTTTTTTGGACTTAAAACTGGAGTGAGCACAGGGGATCTTAGGATGTCCTTAGGAAGGCATGGTGTTTCCCTTGCATAACCAAATGTGGGATATGCCTAGGAGACATTCCTCTTGTAGAGGGGGTGGGATGGGGTGGCCCCTTTTAGGGAAACATCCCAAAATAACTTAGGGAACACTGCATATAACTTGTATTTCGATAGAGTGTGAAGAACTTGTTGAAGATGGTTCAAGTGTTCTTCACATGCTTTATTGAAGAAAAATATTCCATCACAATAAACAAACAAAAAAAGAATTTACAAAGTGGCATATAATGTCATTCATTGTCTTGCATAAATGTCACCAGAGAACTGGTCCATTTGAAAGTTACAGTGAACCATTCAAATAGCCTTTATTTGCATTGAATGTACTTTTATGTGCATTTGAAGGTTTAATGGGAACTTGATGACAAGCTGACTTAAGATCTATCTCAGTAAAGAACTTGGCATGACCATGATGTTTTCAATGCTATGTAGTTGGACGACTTCCAATTCCAATCCAAGTTGAGTATTACATCATGTGATGCTCTGATAGAAATCATTTTGAGTCTTCCAAACAGAACCTTGAATTGTATCAAATTATCAACCATTACCAATAAGTTCTTGACTATGGGGATCCAATTTCATGGACTTCATTAGTGGTTTTCCCAGCCTTGTGTGGCTGTGCACATTTTAAAGTGGCAATTGTTTCGTCTATAAGACTATTAGTGTTACAAATATTGAAGACTTGTTATTTAAGCATGTTTGTAGCAATTTCGGGTTGTCTCTTACACATTTCAGATTGTGACTTATACTTGTTTAGTGACTTTTGGCATTTATTGTAGAAGCTTTTGGGTTGTTATCTGTGTTTATCTCCATTTCATCAACAGGTACATGGCTAGACCAAGGTTTTTAATCACACATTAGACCATGTTCTCTGCATTCCTCATTATCAAAGCGGTTGAATGACTATAAGCTACCAGTATTCTATAGGACATTCTCCTTTCAAAATTCATGGATTTCAAAATTTGGCACCTTGTGAGATTCATATTGCTCTTTTAGCTACTAATACGTTGGACCAACCAAACGAACACGACAGCTTCTTCAATAGCAAAGCAGTTCAACAACAATACACATGTCATTTAGCATAGCTACAACTGATCTATCAATCTTTCTTCAAGCCATTCTCCTTTCAAAGTTTATGGGTTTCAAAATTTATTGCCTTGTGAGATTCAGGTTGATTGTCTAGTTGTAAATATGAAAGACAAACAAAAGGAACAAGAGAAAACTTCTCAACTTGTGCAAAATTTTCCACAGCCTGACACAAAAGTTAAGGACATTCTTTGGTTAAATTAAGCCAGATTCAAGGCACTTCATGAGTGACACTAAGTACCTCATTCATTCCAATTAGGTGATTGCATGTGGCTTTATGAACAAGGTTTCACAAAAAAGATAATCTGATACACCCATCAAGTACAAGCCACACACCATCTTCCAAGCAGTTGGGCATAATGCCTTTCATGTAGATCTTCCAACTACTTTGGTATCCATTATATTGTCAACAACCAATGGGCAAAAATACTTTGCCTAATGTTTGAACTTGCACCGATGGAGGGGCAAACCACTACCTAACTTATTAGTCATAGGGGCACTCTACCAATGCAAGCCAAGCTCTTCTTCAACTGATTTTTTCAAAAGTAGGTTCCAAATGTCATGTAGGAATTGGGAATCCTGTCATCATGAGGGAATTAATGATTACATCCATTAAGTTAGTAGTTAAATATAGTTATTTAGAATAAATCAGTTAAAATTTGTGGAAACTGCCTTTCTAAGCTGCAACGAGTCCTTATTGGAGAGATTGGAAGTGGAACAGTGGAAAGTCTGTCTTTTATAACTATGGGTCTAAAGCTTTGTATCATCAAATTGGGCATGCCATGACCCTGGCCTGTGTTTAAATAAGCAGTGGCAAGCCAAGGATCCAGAAGTTAAATGGGAGGATGTTGCCAAGCTATTTGATTTGCAAATACATCTTTCAAGAGAAACGTTTTGGGGTGGCTCGTATTTCATTGAGAACTAGGTGTGAAGCAAGGTTGGGCAAAGTGGGTATCACATGCCCGTTATTTTCTTATGGGGAGAGAGGAGACAGTTGATCACGTCCTTTAAGAGTTTTTCTGCAGCAAATTCATTTTGATTGTGGCCTCAGTCGGAATTCCATTGTTTCTTTATCAAGAAGCTCGGCTATGAGACTCTTGGATGATTAGGTGCAAAGCCAAAAGCATTTGACATGCTGTTCGCTTCTCAATGAACTTCTTGTGGAGAGCACATTGCCCATCTACCTTTAGAACTCATAGATGTTTAAATATATAGAAGAGAATCTCACCCTGGAGAAGTTGAGACTCTTCAAGCAGGAACTAGCTTTGCTTTGTTAAAAGTAACAATGGATTTGTAAAGATGTTTACTCTTGGCTCATTAGCTCACAAATTGAGATACTCGCTTTCCTTACTTTTGTAGAGAGAGATCACCCTGTAATTATTTTTCTTGTTTGATGCAGACTTACTCATTTTTCATTTATAAGATGCATTCCCCTTCCCCCTTCTCTACCTTTAAAAAAGGACTGCATTTGCAAGTTGGTTTATGGAATTATTCCATGAGTAGATTATGTTGATTGGTTAGTACTTTTATTTGTTGCAGATTATGTTGCCAGAAGCTATAGCTATTGTTATGTCTCCCACAGATTCATCAAGGTATATGATTATCGATATGCATAATTTATCAAGCAATCTTCCTTATTTGCAGAATCCAGTTTTTTTGATTGGTTGATCTTTTCATGCAGAAAATACGGGATTTTCCGTTTATCAGATCCAGGGGGTATCACGATTTTAAAGCAATGCCAGCAGCGTGGGTTTCACCTTCATGAAGGGCCTGCTGATGGGAGTCCCTTATATGATCACTGCTCTAATGTTCTCATCAACCCAAAACTTAAGTTTGACGTGGTCGACATTCGCTAATTAGAAAATCTATCAATAACATATCTAAATTGTGCAAAGCCCACTAATCTTGTGTGGTGTGTGGTATAGTGTTGTGTTTACATGGTTCACTGTATATAGGTTGTAAATATCTGGAGTATCCTGGTAGAACTTTTACCACCGAACTACCTGAGCTATTTGATACTTTTAGTAACTGCCAGATGCTGTAATGTATATCTGCGTAATTTGGAACTAGTTTATGCCCACACTTTCAGGTCCAAAGTGCATTTAGGCCTTGACTGGTAGGAAAAGAAGATTGTACGTGTTCTGCTCAAGTAGATTCAATTGAATGTGAAGTACTGCACAAGAAGATCTGTACTTGTAGGTTGCAGAAATCAAATTACCGTGGTGAGAGTGTAGAAAAGGAAAAACACATATAGAACATTATACACATGAAGATACTATGGAAGTATCTTGTTATAATTACCGAAAAAGTATCTAGTTATAAGTATTGAAATATGAGATATCCAAAGATGGACTCTGTCGGGGAATACAAATCAAAATTCTGAGAGAGAACTGAGACAGATCAGTGATGGGAATGACTTGTATGATACATTATGACATCTTACCCCTGCAGTTATACCAAATTGGCAGTATCTATTTTTGTTTAACTCTCACAGTCGTAAAATGTCTTGCATCTTTATAATAGCAGTAAAATTCTTCACTGCAGGAGTAAAGGTAACAACGTGGTTACTTTTCAGCCACATCATGGTAACCAGAAAAAGTTCGTTATATTCACGAAAGAAACTCTTTTAAATGGTACTGCAAGATTGCTCACAACTGTTAAACACACTAATAGCACCATAAAAGGAAGCAATTATATATTATATTTCAGGTTTTGGGGTATAAAGGTCCAACAGCGTTTATTTTTGCTAGTTCTTCATATGAGATGCTTATGATACATTTCAGCTATCCAAATAATAATAACGTTATGATATCTGGTTGTCGACCAAAAAAGGTTTATTTATCTGGTTATCATTTTGTTTAATTATAAAAAGATATTCTATTTATATTAGTAGTCTTAACTTATTAAAATATTTCACCCGCTATAGAGTAGGAACCTATCAAAAGAAAGCATTCTTAAAGTACGATGAAAATAGTTAGAGAATAAAGTAGAGATATGTAGATGAAGATGGAGATAGAAAACAATAGGGAGATATGGAGAGAGACGATAAAGGGGTAGAAAGAGATATAAAAGATAAAATGAGAGTGGGAGAGAGAAATATAAAGAGAGATGGGAAGTGATATAGAAGAAGAAGGAGAAGAAATAATTTTAACGTCCACGAGGCTAAATATAGCCTATGGGACAGAACATTGCAGCCCTTTTCTTGTGCAACGTGATGATGAGAACCCCTAGCTTCCCCACAAACCCCTCACTAAATAAATTGTCCCAAGAGCTGACCATAAGAGTGTTCTCATAGTTGTCCCTGTTGGCCTTGAAAGCCTCGCATTCTAGAATGAAGTGTTTTTTTGTTTCAACCTTACCCGAAGTGCAAAAAATGCACTCTTTCCTCCCAAGATTCTTTAGGTCTTTTCCAATGTCCAGTTTCACATCGGGAGCTGATGAGAGTTAGTTCTTAATTGAGCAATGAGGATTTTGGCTTTCCACGATAAATTTGCCCCTATGTACACTTTTTGTAGATGGTTGTAAGAGGGGTTAAGCTCTTCAATATAATATTTTTTCTTTCTCCCTAGCTCTTTAAACCAAGTGCGCTTGTGGAACTTATCTATAATATAAGCCTTTATCTCCTTACCATTTGTGGGGCACATGTTCAAGTAAATATCCCATTTTCTAAACCATTTGCGAGTTTGCTGCATCCAAGTCTTCTTTCTTTTGCATAATGCATCATAGAAGACGATCTTAGACCATCGACCCTCTTCCATTTGCTCAATTCTTTTCAAATAACAAATGAGTCTCGTCAAAGCAATTGCCTCTATAGGCGCAGCCCCCACTTCACTCAACATGATATCATAGGGAAGGGAGCTTTTGAGTTTGAACTTGTTTGTAATCAAATGCTTTTGGATCTGCTCAATTTGTTTTCACTGTACATCAGAGGTGTTGCTGGCCCACATTTCACAACCATAAAGTACAACCGGAAGAACTAAAAGCCCAAAGAGAGTTTGGGTAGTCTTCCAATCCCATAACTCTGCCTCTTTGCACCTATTTTGGAACGTATAGAATGCTTTCCAACATCCCAACATTCTCTTCTTTCTGCAGCCTTCCCAACTTAGATTTTTGTTGAAGTCAATTCCGAGGTACTTGTAGTCTGTCACTTCTTCAAGAACACTACCTTCAAAGAAGAACTTATGCTAGCTATACTTTCTTTTATCAGAAAAAACCATCACTTTCGTCTTGCTGATGTTGACCTGCATACCAACTGTTCTACAAAACTGTTCAAGAGAGTGTAAGTGCTCTTGTAAAGCAAGAGTAGATCTAGCAATCAAAATAGTGTCATCTGCATACAAAAGGAGCCTTATCACAAACTTGCCCAGCTGAACACCATCCCCTTCCTAAAGGTTTAACCATTCTTCAAATTTGTCAATGTGTTAGCCAAAGAGAGTAGGGGACAAAGGGCACCCTTGCTTGACCCCTATTATGCTCCTAAAACTTTCGGAGATGCCAGCTGAAGTTCGGATTTTGACTTTAACCTCCTCATATAGCCTATGAACAACAACGCTAAGATGAATAATAACCCCTATTTCCTCCATTCTTTGCCAAAGCTTATCCCTAGGGACCATGTCAAAAGATTTTTTGAAATTCACAAAGCAATAAAAGGCTTCCTCTTTTTGCTCCCAGACTTTTCCAATGATGTGCCTAGAGTAATACCATGATCTACTGTGGAATGCTTAGGTCTGAAACCTGCTTGCCCTTTAGCACGTTTATCACTTTTTTCCGCCCACTTGTTGATTTTGTGATTTATCATATTGCCAAATAACTTCGCAAACAAAAGATTTATCATAACGGTTCTATAATTGGAGGGATTATTGACATCACCACTCTTGAAAAGAGGTATTGCTAAGCTAGTAGTCCAATCATAAGGGAACCGTTGTTGAATGATGCTATTGAATTTTTTTGCGATGTGAGGCGCAAAAATATCTGTACCCCACTTCAAATACTTCGCTTGAAGTTCAACTAAATCTTTTGCTTTACCTGCACCCAACTTTTTGATACCCATTTTGATATCTTGAACAATGAAAAACTTGAATCTTGCTCAATATAGAGTTGCTTTGCATAATCGAACCATTGAGATGATGTAATAGTGTTTACAATTTGCCTCTTTCACGATTGAAGTTCCTTCCAAAAAAGCTTGGGGTTCTTTTTTCCAAGGAAGATTAACTCTTCTCTCCTTAAGACCATGAAATCGGTTTTTTTCTTTCTTAAAATCTGCTTATAAACTTTGAGATTGATTTGTTTATTATTTGTCTTTTTCAAGGTTCTCCTAGCCTTTTTGCATTCTTCATCAAACCAAGCATTGACCGAGAAGCAATTTGTTTCCGCTTTTCTATTCTTAACTCTTTTACATTCCGCAAGCGCTTTATGAATTATATTTATAAGCTCGGGACTACGAAGCACATGAATAGGAATTTTCTCCTTCTTAAAAAGCCTTTCCAGTGCTAATTGGAAGGTATTACAATTTTTTTGAGTTAACAAAATTCTGCCCTTTAAAGGAGATTGCGGAATACACATTAATTTCCTCCCAAGCTGAACCTTTTCAGTCCAAGAGAAGCTTAAATAAATTGGTTTATGATTAGAATTTAAATCCCAAAGCTGTTCACCAATCGAAACTTCTTCCATTTTATCACACAAGTCATGTGAGCAGATGGTATAATCCACTACATTTGCACCGTTATATGTATTACAAGTAAAATTACCAGACCTCACCCATCTAGCCAAACCATTGCAAATGACTAGATTGAATGGTCCACATAGAGTAAGAAGCTGCTCCCCCAAAACATTCCAACCTTTACTGTCTTCTAAGACCCTTGTCCGTTGATGAATACTTTCTTCTCTAAGCCACATGGGATTGCAATCTTCCCCATAACAAGGAATGTTGGCTTGTACACTTGTTGTCCTAGCATTGAAATCCCCCACCAAAAGGACTTCACCAAGCTATGAATATTTTGCTATATCCTTTTTTAAAAGCTACAAAAGGATCTTTGTAATCAAGGCCACTATTCTTGTAAGTTTTTGAAAATTGCGGAGCAAAATAGCATGTTGCAATATGAATAAAATTACCTTTTTTTGCGATTTTAAACCAAATGACTTGTTTATTTGAGTCTTCTCTTTCTAGTTGAATAAAACGTCCTTTTTTCCTTCACTACAATCATGATACCCCATGACCTTTGCCATTCCCTGCTGCCTTGTTCCACATTGACATCTTCACATACCCTTCAAACAAAGGTGTGTTGCATCCTTCATGCTCATGAGTTTCTACGAGACAAATCATATCTCGATCTTCCGCAATAGGCCCTAACCCAGGGCCATGTCTCCACGGGTAACCTCTGCAATTCCAACAAACTAAACTTGGGTAGGTCTTGGTTGCTATTTGTGTTGGCATGTAAGGCTCAAAGTTGAGTCTAACTCCTCATTAGCCCATACCGACTTTGCTGGTATGCTTTCTACTAAATAATTTGCTGCCATTTCTTTACTACAAACTTGTTGTTCTACTTTAGAATGAGGCCCAAAAGAGGTAATAATTGCTTTGCCTTTGTACAACCATGCTCTTTTACCCCCATTTCTAGTTGTTCTAACTATAGGCATTTCCACCCTCCTCTCTTCTAGTTGCTTAATAGTTAAATCTTCCTCTAAAGAAAAGCGAGAGCCCCTTAGAAGTTGTTTTTTACTTAGAAGAACTTGTTTGTCCTACATGATTGACAAGATTATTCTAATGGGTCTTTCTCTTTCATCACTGAGCTTACCTACCCTCCATCCTTGGCATATTCACCCTTGCCAACTCAACTTGTCTTTTAAGAAATCGCTGACCAACTCAAGAGTACGTTCGTTTCTCCCATAATCCTTCACACCTTTAATGATTAAATTTGTTGGTCTCACTTGCCTTTCCTTGGTTTCTTTGCTTTGCATACTGTCAACGCGAGTGTTTAGCTCTGCTACTTTATTATCGAAATTGCTAATAACTTGTGTGCAAGATTTGAGATTTTTATTAGTAGTACCTCCTTCCTTATCTCCTTTTTCAGCCTTACTTGCACTTTCTTCCACTTCATGGGTGTTAGTTTGGTCAACTGATTTTCCTACAATCTGAGGTGATTCACAACTCAACACATCTTTACTTTTCGATACAGATTCTTTCGTGGCTTGCCAAGCAACCTTCATGTCTTGTCATTCGCTCTTTCCAACCAAAATCGCCTCTTGCAACAACATTAATTACTCATTTAAAAACAATGCTAATTGCTCTTTTAAAAACTTATTACTTTCTGTCAAAGTTTGGTTTGCAACTGTTAAAGCATTGATTTTGAGATCCCTTTCCTGCCCTTTGCATTCCAAAATCTCTAGCCTCCTCTTGGCCCTTAATAATTCTTGCACATAGAGATCAGATGACCAAGTGAGAGGTGTGGAAGAGGGACTGTAAAAGGCATAATCGTCAATGTCCTTGCTGCTTGTGGACCTCCTGATATGGCCTCTTTGTACGGGAGAATGGATAGAATATTGTTTAGTACGAAGAGCCAAAATGTTTTCTTTTCTTTGACTGTTCCCATTTTAGACGGGCACGTCTGCGTTTTAAAATACCTCGAAATTGTTTAGCATTAAACCAAAATCATTTCCTTGCTTTAATTGCAGAAACAACTTTCACTTGACCTAAGAGGTTTGTTTCAATACAACTGGAGGGATTTTGTTTGTTCAACATGTGTGAAGGTGAAATTGTTTCCATTGTCATGAAGAAAAAGTAAAATAAACAAGATAAAGACCCAAGCTAAATACCTGTCTATCTATTGGAGACAACCAATAATAGTAATATTCTGCAAAATGCAACAATGGAGCCCACTACAGTAAAAGAGATGTAAACCTGATTGACTCACTAAAATAAAATCTTGCTAGAGCCCACTGGAGCCCACTGCCTAGCCTCGAATCCCAACCCTGCCTCTGTCTCTGCTAACAAACATAGACCTTGTTGTCCCCATTAAAGTCATACCCCTATGTCCATTTCTCTGCAAATATGACCCATGGCTCATGCCCCACTAGTGCAGAAAATCTGTTCCTGAGACCTATTGAAACCCTTGAAACCCGTGCTGTCCATTGTCCATTGTCGCTGAAACTCGTGCTAAACTTTGTTGATGCCCTCGCTCTATTCACTGTCACTGAAATGCTAAAACCCGTGCAGATAAACTTAAAAAATCCCAGTTAAGAACGTGCAGATATAGACTAGCCTCAATATATTATTCCCATGCTCGGCAAATATAACCACACCCGGGCACCTTCAATAAGAGTCTATGCCTTGTATTTTGAGCCGCAACAAAGTTGGCTGGAATAGAAGAATAACGGTTGACACAAAAAATTAATAATGCTTTTTTGACACTAGATCAATGATAGAGAGAGGTCGGCCAAACAATGAAATATCCAAGATCTGTCTCCATAGAGGCTGTATGGTTTTGTCGCCAAATAGTGGTATGGCTTACGCACAATGGATAAATATAGAGAGGGATATGGAGAAATAAGAGATGGAAAGGAAAAGAGAACAAATAAAATATTATTATAAAATTGAATATAATTATGATTAAATTATTTTAAATAAATTAAATTTTTAAAATTAAAATTGTACTACAAATATAATATTTTTTAAAAAATAAAATAAAAAAATCAATGGATTAAAACTTGAATCAAGAGTAGGGGTTGGAAGGATAGGCGAGGGAGGATGGCTCGGGTCGCTGTCCGTGGTGTTGTGGCCGTGTCGAGCTAGGGTTTTCCCTAGCTCGCTTCTTGCTTCTCGACATTCTATGCATGGGAAGGATTTTTCTTTTTGCTGCGCTTGTTGCTACCTTGGTGGGTGTGGGGTGCGGTCGAGGGTGTTTAGTGGGCAGGTGCAGAGGTTGTGTGTGCTGGTAGAGGTGTGGTGTTGGCTTCTGCCCAGTTAGGGTTGGATCGGACCCGTGTTGCCCTCTTCCTCGTCCTGCTTCCCCCTTTTTTGAGTGACACGAGTGGGGTGTTTGGGGTTGGCTGTGGCGGGTGTGGGTTTGGCTGCGTGCGAGTGGTGCGCTAGTGTTCCTTGGGGCCTCGCCTCTCCTTTTTGAGGGGTTTGTGTTTTCATGTAGGGTTTGTTCATGGTAGAGCAAGAGGTCTGAGGTGAGACTTCTGGAGTCACAAATTTTGGATTTTTGTGGAGCTTTTGGAGCTAAGGCATCCTCCCTAGTAGCGAAGGGGTTTAGTAACAATTTATTTTCTTTTGATTCGGGGGGTTTTGGGATGGGTTCTTCAAATGGTTCTCGCATTCTGAAGGTTAATGGGTGCTTGGAACGATCAAAGGAGACACCAAAGTTAGTCATTCAGCTAGAATGGATCGTTGATGATGTTGCATATTATTCAGAGCATTCTTTATTGTACAAGTTTTTGGGATTGAGGGTTTCATTGCAATTTTTGGAAACTTGAGCTCAGCGCATGTGGTCACCAGAGGGTGAAATGGACATCATGCTTCTGGCAAATAACTACTTTATGGTCACCTTCAACTGTATGACAGATCACAATAGAGTGTTTGAAGGTGGGCCTTACTTCCATAATCGGACTGGTTTATTTATGAAACCATGGCACGCAGGCTTCAATCCTTCAGAGGAGTTGCCAAATCGGGTTCTGGTGTGGGTTCGGCTCCCCAGATTCCCGGTTGAATGCTGGAGGGATGACATCCTGCATATGGTGGCTTCGCTCCTAGGGAAACTAGTTGGCCCTTCCCAACAGACTCGGTTAAAAAAGGTAATGACCTTTGCCCGCATTTGTGTTGAAATTGATTTAAGTAAGCCAATGCCAGATTCAATGGATATATGTGCTGGACCTTATTCTTGGGTGCAACAATTTGATTATGAGACCCTCCCCTTTAGGTGTCATCTTTGTCACGAATATGGCCACTTATAGCGTATATGTCCTAGATCTAAACCCAGTGCTTCTCAACCTCCCCCGTAGCCGAGTGTTCTCCCGTATTAGATAATGGTAACACCCCTACTTCCGATGGTGCTATTGGGGCTGATGGCTTCATTCTTATCAAGTCCCGTAATAAGAATAGGGGTCTCAAGAGAACTTTGAAAGAGAGACAGGAAGAGGATTCTTTCAACAGATTTGATGTTTTGGATGATCTTAGTCAGCAGGATATCATTCCGGACTTGCTGTGTTTGGACCAGAGTATTGTGGCTTTAGGAGAAGAGGGGGGTGTTGTAGAGGCTATTCAGACCCCGCTGGATCCCAGTACTTTGCAGATGGACATGGATACCCAACAAGCGACTCGGGAGAAAAAGGCTTCTGATGTGGAGGTGAAGATGGATGATGCGGATAATCATGATTCAATGCTTAAATCAAGTCCAGAGGTGGTAAAGCGTAATAAGGCTTCTTTCCAGTTGGGTGTTCTCCAGAGGGACCTGAAAAAAGCATCATCAGATAAAACATCTAAGCCAGGTAGAAAGAAGGATTTGGAAAAGATTAAGCTGATGGGGGAAAGCTTGGTTGAGTCAAGGTTAGTGAAGACCCTAGATTCTTATTTTTTGAACCACCCGAAATGATAGTTCTCTATTGGAATGTTAGGGGCTTGAACAATGGCCCTCAATAAAAAGTTGTTCAGGACTTGGTGCGAGCTCATTCTCTAAATGTTCTTTTTCTACAAGAGACCAAATTATCTGTGGATAGTATGATTGTTTTGATGCCAAAGCTGTGGAGAAGAGGAGATTGTCAGTGTATTGGAGCTAACGGTTCTTTAGGAGGTGTGGCCTGCCTATGTGACCCTTGAAAGGTTCACCCTCTCTGGTGGATGGCATCCAAATCATCTTTATCGATGATTGTGGCCAGTCTTGAGACAGGGGAATCTATTCTCTTCTCTAATATCTATGCACCTACTAACTTTCAAGGAAAACAAACAGTGTGGTCCCATATCACCTTTGTTCGTAGCTTGGCACCCCTCTACTTGTGGATTTTGGCTGGTGATTTAAATGCAATTCTAGAGCTGGAGGAGAAACGTGGGGGAGCAAGGCGGTTAGAGCCTTCTGTTTTGTTGATGTGAGATAATATTTTGGCATTGAACCTGGTAGATATCAAACCTAGCAATAGTCAGTTTACATGGAATAACAGGAGGATTGGGGAGAATTGCATTTCTGAGAGGCTTGATCACTTTTTGGTGTCTTGCTTCTGGTTTAGAGGTGGATAGTCTACTACTTTTGAGATCTTAGACTGGAAGGGGTCGGATCACTGGCCGATTAAGCTCTCTACTTCTTCTGCTTGGATCCCTCGATCCCCCTCCTTCAAATTTCAACTTGTGTGGCTACGAGATCCCTCTCTTCTAGATTTTGTGGTGTTGTGGTGGAGGAACGAACGACCTGCCTATGGCACGACGATGTACACATTCACCAAACAATTGCAATTTGTTAAGTATCAACTTAAACGCTGGAATCACCAGTGTTTAGGAAATATATTCCATGCTAAGGTTGTTGCCCAGTCAGAGTTGGATGCCATTACTAGGGAGATACGAGAGCTTGGTTTGACTGAGGACCTAAGCAGAAAGGAAGCTAAAGCGGTTAAGAATCTGGAAGAATGTGAGATTCGGGAGGAAATTTATTGGAAACAGAGGGCGAGGATTGAGTGGCTGCAAGAAGGTGATAAAAATATTGTTTTTTTCTTTCATTCGATGAAAGCTAGGAGACATGGCAATTCTATCCATATTCTTGTGAATGATAGGGGAGAACAATTGGCCTCTTTGAAAGATATCTCTAGAGAGATTGTTCAGTACTTTGCTTCTCTCTTTAGGGAGGAGCCGTAGGGGGGTTTAGAGGAGGAAGTCCAGGTCCTTGGTTGCATCCCCGCTTTGGTCACTTGAGAGATGAATGAACATCTCATGGGCAATGTTACTCTTGAGGAGATGGAGAGGATTGTTTTCCAAATGTAGAAAGGGAAAGCCCCGAGACCGGATGGCTTTCCCATTGAGTTTTTCCAAGAATTCTGGGATATTATAAAATTGGATTTACTTGAGGTGGTTCAGGAGTCCCAAAGGAACAAGCAGATGTTTCGTGCCCTGAACTCCACTTTCCTTACACTTATCCCTAAATGTGAAGGTGTTGATCGGTTAAGTCAGTTTCGCCCTATTGCCCTATGCAATGTCATTTATAAAGTTATCTCCAAGTTGTTAGCTGAAAGATTGAAAAAGTGGCTGAAGTATCTTATTTTGGAGGAGCAAAGTGGTTTTGTGGAGGGATGATAGATTTTGGACAGGGTGGTCATTGCTACAGAGATGTCAACTGCCAAGGGCAAGGCTATGTTTATTAAACTGGATATGGTGAAGGCATATGATAGAGTGTGGTGGTCCTTTCTTGGGAAAGTTCTTGGTGCCTTTGGGTTTGCTGAGGATTGGATCCAATGGGTTATGAGTTGTGTCACTTCTACTTCCTTTTCAATCTTGATCAATGGTGAGCCCACTGAACTATTTGGCGCTTCTAGGGGTCTGCGGCAAGGGGACCCCCTCTCCCCTTATTTGTTTATTCTTTTTGTTGAAGGATTGGGTAGATTGTTGAAGTTGAGTGTGGAGAGGGGTCTTATACAAGGGTGGAGATGGGGAGATGGTTTTCCTCCGCAATCCCACCTCTAGTTTGTGGATGATACTACTTTAATGGTATTGGCTATGATAAGGGAAGCCACTAATTTGCGTAAGATTGTGGATGTTTACTTGGTTGCTTCAGGTCAACTTATTAATGAGGATAAATCTTCTATCTTCTTTTCTAATACGCTAGGGCCTATTCAGTTGAGGATTGCTCAGATTTTGAGATTCCAGATTAGCTCTCTCCCCTTGAAATACTTGGGTATCCCTATCTCCCCAAGGAATCTTCCTAGGGAGTCTTGGCAGTACATTATTGACAAGTTTCGTTTGAAGGTGAATCAGTGGACTCATAGGTCGTTATCTTTTGTTGGGCGTGTTCAATTACTCAAGTCAGTGGTGCAGGCGCTTCCTATTTATAGATGCTTGATCCAAGCGGCCCCTATGGGCTTTGTTAAGGAGTTGGATGCTTTGGCTCGACATTTCCTTTGGGTAGGAAATTTGACTTCTTCAAAACGGAGCCTTATTAGGTGGGAGATTGTTTGTAATCTGAAGCAGTTAGGGGGGCTTGGTCTAAGGCAGTCTACTTTGTTGGGGTTGGCGTTGGCAGCTAAGCTGTACTGGCGGTGGTGTGTGGAGCAGGACCAAGTTTGGGCCAAGATTTTGGCCCATAAGTACCTTCCGGGAGTCCCAAAAGAGGATATCCCAAGGTATCCTCTTGTTGGGAAGGGCTCGGTGATATGAAATACACTCAAGAAAGGAGCTGCTTTGATAAAGGAAGGTTTATTTTGGATCAACAGAAAGGGTGAGGAGGCTCTCTTTTGGGCAGACTCATGGGATGACTCTCCTTCCATTATTTCCTAGTATCCTAATTTGTTAAACTTATGCCGGCAATTTTTGGAGGCTGGATGGTCAAGAGTGAGTGACTTCAAGTCCTTTTCTCAGAATGGGCAGATTGAGGTGGCAAGATGGAAGACTCCTAGTGAATGGCCCACGGTTGGTAGGGAGGAAGAACGTGGAGAGTTGTATAACATTTTGTCTCACAGGTATTGCAGCTCCCTCAAGGGGAAGGATAGATTGGCTTGGCTTTTGAATCCTAAGGGTACCTTCACTGTTGCTAGCAGATATCAGAAGCTGATGTCTCAAAGGCTAAATGGGGTGGAGGTTCAATGGTGGAAATATGTTTGGAATAAATTTTCTTGGCCAAAATGCAATTTCTTTGTTTGGACTTTGGCATTGAACAAATGTCTTAGTTGGGATAACATTCGTAAGCGTGGATTTCAAGGGCCCTCTATGTGTGTGTTATGTGGTACTGGAGAAGAGGATTCTTCTCATTTATTTTTTAGGTGCCCTTTTTCCCTTAAGATTTGGCATTCTTGGTGGGGTGTCTGGAAACACCCTTGTGTTCATGCTTCTTCCTTGGTGGAATTTTGGAACAGTTTGGGTAAGCCTCCAACCTTGACTCCTTTTCTTCAGATTGTGTGGTGTCTTGGGCCTACTTTCATTCTATGGCAGATTTGGTTGGAGATGAATCACAAAATCTTTAGGGGAGTAAAGCTTCTGATCCCACAAGTTTGGCATCGACTTGTGGGTATGATCTAAGAGACAGTGGAAGTGAAGTGTGAGCTGATGCTCCCTCTGGCTAGAGGGGATGTTGATATTGTGGATAGACTGGGTTTTGAGGGATTGTCTTCGGCCTCTGCTTGTGTCAAAAGGGGTAGACGTGTGAAGAAGAAGGTTCATAGGGAGGGTAGATGGTTGCCTCCCCCTGAGAATTTCCCGAAGATCAATACCGACTGCTCTTCAAGGGGCACAAAACTAGCTGGGATTGGTGGAGTTGGTAGAGATTGGACGGGTAAGGTTGTTTTCTTCTTTTCTATTCATAAAGGGCAACATGGGAACAATTTTATGGAGGGGCTTGCTCTTCTTTATGCCCTTGAAAGGGCCTATGGTTTGGGATGGCGTAAGGTGATATGTGAATCAGATTCACAGGTTATTGTCAATATGTTGAATGAGAGGAAAGTGACTAACATTAACTAGCAGCTTGCCTTGGTGGTTCAGCAGACTTTGCAGGTTAGTTCTAGGATGGAGCAAGTGTCTTTCATTCATATTCCATGTGAGTGGAATAGGGTTGCAGATTGGTTGACCAAGTGGGCTTCAGAGCATGGTGGGGATTGGAAGGTTGAGAGTTGGGGGAATCTTTCTCTTGATTGTCGCCAGGATCTAGAGAGGATCTTGGTGGAGGATATTGATGGTTCTGATGTTGGGTAATGTGGTTCTTTCTCTGGCTGAGTCTTGCACTCTGTGTTTCTTTTGCAATCATCTTTCCTGAGTTTTAATAAAGTTTTAATAAAGTTTTAACCCCTTTTTTCAAAAAAATAAATATTTAAAAGAAATTAAATTATATTAAAATTGTTAAAGCTAAAAGTAAGACTTTTTTATCGAAAAATACAAGTAAAACTAAATTAGGAATAAATATTAATATTTTATTATGTAAATAAATATTAAATTTAATATAAACATTATAAAAAGATATATATTTTTATATACCTTTCACATACATAGAAAACTATATATATATATAGAAATATTATAAAATTAATATTATTATATTTAATATATAAAAATTAATTAAATAAAAAAAATATAATTGAAAATAAATTATTAATTTCAATTATAAATTATTAATTTAATTTATCAAATATTAAAAAGCAATTAAAACTACAAGTTTCGATGAAAAAAAAAGAGGATTATTTTCATAAAACAAGCATATCCTTTCTTGGCAAATTGTATCAACTTGTAGGAGGATAAATGTGCCGTTAAAAATAACCATTAAGAAAAGAATGAGTTTATTACGATAGCTTGTTGGCTGTGGACCTACAAAGGATGAGAAAATGACGGGGTGCAAATTAAAAAGGCAATATATCAAATGGTTTAAAACATTGTAATGTACAAATAATACTATGTCATTAAATTTTTTTAGGTGATTTGATATTTGATATCATGAATTGAAATATGTAATATAAAAAAAACAAAAAAATTAAATTTTACACTTATTGTAACCAAAAAAAGATAGATAAATATTTTTTTTAAATTATTAAATAAGAAATTTAATTGCAGACTATAGAATTGTTTAAATTTTTATTTGTATGTATTGATTGGCTGTGTATTGATTTGTTAAACTAATTAAAAAATTAAATTGAATGGATGCAATAGTATCATGCCTTAGAAAAATTGTTCCAAATAGAAAATTGGTACAAATTGAATCTAAAATAAAGACAAGAATTATTATGTATGTGTTGTCCTCATTTTTGTTTCCAAAAATGAAGGACTACTACGGTGAAATTTTTATGAAAAATTGAAAAAAATTACTCTGTGGCACGCTTCCCGAGGCAAAATTTTGACTAATCCTTGGACTGGCTTAATCCTCAGTCCATTCTCGAACTACGTTTCGAATTTCGTCCAATTCTGGGTTCGTTTGCTATGCCTTTCCTTCAATTTCGGGTTTTAAAACTCAGACTGCAGGTGGAGAATTTTCTTCAAACTGCAAGTTTTAATGATATTCATTGTTATGGTCTTTGTAGGGGAACTTTTGATCAATTACATGTGCACTTTTATTTTAAATATGTCACTTGTAATTTATTTTAAGTTTCCCCTTTGATGTTTTTATCTTTTTATTGTTTTTTGGTCATTTTTTAGTTAAAATAGGGATTTTTTTGCTCAACTGCAAGTAAACTTGTAGTTTGTTCAAAAAACCCCTACTTTAATGGTTTTCACATGTAATAGGGATTTTAAATCCCCATTACATATGTGCAAGTGTTTTTAACTTGTTGTAGGGATTTTATTTCCCTTTTACAAGTATTTTTAAACTTGTAGTTTGCTCCAAAAAACCCGATTTTGCCTTGCAAATGCATTTTTGACAATTTTAAACTTGTCATTTGTCCAAAAAACCCTGATTTTGGCTTGATGAGTGAAAAAGTGAAAAATTAAACTTGCTATTTGTCTTAAAAACCCCGATTTTGGCATGAAAGTGGGAAAAGTGAAAATAAAACTTGTTATTTTCTCTCTAAAACCCGATTTGCTTCATTTTGGACAAATCGAACTTGTCATGTGTCTCCCAAAACCCGATTTGCATGAAAAATTGATTTGTTGAAGATTTCAAAGAAATTTTTTGTGGAGATTTTTTAGGGAGGAAAGGTGTTTTTGCTTCTACCCTATTTTCATGCAATCATCAACATCTTTCATGCCAAATGGAGGTTATATTGACTGGTTTTTGGAGCTAAATCAGCAAAAACGTGGTTCTTTAAATCCACATTTTGGGCGTTTTTACTTCATAAACCTGCAGTCTCCTTAAGTCTTTTGTCTTCTTCTACCTAGGCATGGAGGGTGAGAGGGTTTTCGCACCATTTAATGATGCCATTGGAGTTTATAATGGTGGCCACGTGATTCCCTTTGGCCACGTTTTTAACCTTTGGCAGCGTTTTCAATCATTTGGCGTCATTACTTCTTCTTCTACCTTAGGCGTTTTGCTCTAATAAACTTGGATGCATACTCTCATTGGCATTTGGTCCTCCAAGTTTAAGATTGCTGCTATATTTGGGGCATTTTTTTACAAAAAACATGATAAGGGTTTGACATTCCAGATTGCTCCTTTTCACCGGTTTTGCTTCTTCATTTCAAGAATTTTTGCATTATTGGAGAAGCATTTTGCATTTTTAAGAAAGGTATGTTCTCTTTCCTTTCTTCCCTCCATTTTATTATTTTCTTGTTTTCTTTATTTTTCGTTATTAGTTGCATTTTTGGCGTGTGATGTTCTTCCCCTATAAATTGGTTTTTGTGAAGGAAATCTTCCCCTTAATATGCAATTGTTGAATTGCATTGTTCTTCTCAAAATTCCCTCTTAGTTTGTATTCGGGATTTTTAATCTCGATTACAAGTTCGCTGGAAATTCTTGTTCTTCCCCTACGGTTAAGAAATTTAATCATTTTTTGTTAAAATTCTAAGCTTGAAAAGTGTGAAATACCCCTCCCTTGCAAATTCGGGTTTTAAAAACCGGATTACATGTTGAAAAGTTCTTCCCATTTTCATGAAAATGACTTTCCCGGATATTCCCATTTCTATCCATTCATGTTCCCCATATTCGTACTTTCCATTTCCATCATTTCCCGCAAGTCAAAATCTCATTTTTCGTCCATTTCTCCATTTTCGAATTTACAAGTGTACTTGTATTCGGGTTTTAAAACCCCAATTGCATGTATGTCCTTTCCAACTTGTATACTTGTGAAAATTCTCCCAAGATCCGAAATTGGTCAAAGTCAAGATTTTCCCATTTCTCCATATCTCTCCTCTTCCTCTCACAAAACCGTAAAATTCAGAGATCAAAGTTTTACCCATTTAAAGAAGGAAGAATGATATTTGCAGCTAATTATGATGTTGCCTTAACTCTTTTAAGTCTTCATCACAACATTCCAGGTTCACAATCAATGTCAGATTTGTCGGCATCGCCAACTCCAAAGAAAATGAAATACAAATATGATAAATACCAGAATGAGGTTGCACCTTCCCAGGTTTCTTCTCCTTTGGATCGCATCAGAGACACGGAAATAGGGCATGTTGATATGGCAGAATTCATCAACAGGGTAGAAGATCCACAGGATAACAACTTGCAGCGGCTGTTGGACAGCCATATCCATCATGCATCTTCCTTCCCAGTGGCTGCCCTAGAACCTGAGCTCGTTCTTGCATGTGCCCATCATTTTGACAAAGAGTCAAGAGTCATTAAAAATGATGATGGTGAAGCTATAATTCATCTTGATGTGGATACAATCGAGAAGGTCTTCAAAATACCTCCTGCACCTGTTTATATGGAAATCACCAAAGAAAGTGCAGCAGAGTATTATGTGAAAAGGGAAAAAGATTGCAAGCGACACATCAATAGATGGATCCAAGAGCCACGTCCTTCCTTCTCAAGATGGGCAAAGTTGTACCGTTGTGATTTCAAGTGGGAGATAGGAGACCCCATCACTCTTCTTAGCAGGATGTTGGGCCTTGAGCACTCCAATGTCTTTGAGCCATGGATGTATCAATTCATTATGTTCATATGGCAGTCGCATCACATTTCATGGGGTGAAATCATTAGCGATGCTTTGTGCGAACAACTTGCAGCAGTTTCTACCACTATGACCGTCTTCATGAATTCTTATTTGGTATATTTAGCAGCGTCACTTAGACACTTTCCAGGTCTTTCTACCAAGGGTGATCGCTCGCTTATACCAGTTTGGGAATATTATGACCAGTTGCCATTGAAACCTAGCAGACTGCATTTCAGAAGAGTCCAAGATGCATTCTTCGGATATTTCATGTGTCAGTTTGATGTGGATCTCAGAAACAAAAGAGTATCAGATGAGGCATGAGTCAAGGTGTCTGAGTATGGGTGTTTATTCCTGCAATTTCTTACCTTCACCTATATGAGGATTGGATGCTATGATGGACAACCATACATGCTTCCAAGATACCCAACCGATAAGATAATTCTTATGGAGTTGGGAAGACAGATCATGGCTGTTCATACTTTTCAGTCTGCTAGACACAAGGTTGGAATGGGGATCTCTAGCACAAACCCATTGAAAATTGGTCGATACTCCCTTGTCACATCTGTGAAGGCTAAGGCCATGGAGGCTGAATTGCAGGAAATCAAGCTTAAGAGGTTCAAACCTAGAGCTGATTTTGATTATAGAGGCATGAAGGAGAAGATCAAGAAATCCTTTGTTCATGTTCATCGCATTGAAGACATCTGGGTAGATCTCTGCACGGAAGCCGAAGTTCTGAAGATGGATTACTACAGGCTCACTGTTGAGCAAATTGTTGACTTGAACTTGGCAGATATCCCACAAGGGATGATTGATGACAGACATATACTTGATCCTGAATACACTTCACGAAGGGTTGAGGAAGCTCCACTTCCTTTGATCCAATGGTCACACAAGGAGTGCGTCTCCATCCTTGATAGATTTCAGCCTATCTTGGCCAACACTAACGCATGGCTGAAAAGTAATGTTGTTAGACTTATCAAAATCAAGGTTGGTAAAGAAGATGATTCTATAGGGCCTCTTGGACGGAAGTCTGAGATTCAGATTGATAACAAGGAGGGTGCTTCATCTTCAGACACAAGGATCAAGTTACGAGTTAGTCGTGCAGTAGTGCTTCCTCCTGATGAGATGACTACTCGTGGGAAGGAGAAATCACAATTCCATGTTCGGGTGATCGATCTGGATAATCCAGAAGAGGGGCAGCAATCTGACGATGCGCCTAAGTCTCCAGTTTCAGACTCGCCTCATGAGGTCATTCCTCCAATTTCCATTGAGACGCCTCTTTCTCCTCCTGATTTGCTCGTAGATGAGTCTCCTCAGAATGCAGTTCCCATTTCAGCATATAAGCCTTCTCCTGATCGACAACGAGAAAGTGTGTTGAAAGTTCCTGAAGATAATCCCACTTGCATTCAGTTATCAGAAATTGATACTTCCACTTTTGGTTTTGAAGAATTCATGAGGCAATCTTCATGTCCATTGGTAACTGAACAAACCATGGTCGCCATTCAAACAGATATTTCTCCCAGGGTGACCACGGTAATTCAAACAGAAACTGCTTCTCCTTTGCCTACGACTACTACTGGAAGTGAGTTGATGACTTTGCCTCCATGGCTTAGTTCTTTCACCCCGAAAAGAAAGAAGCAAGAGATCTCACCCGATGCCTTTGACTACCAGCAACTCAAACAGTCCAGATCCAAAGTTGCTAAGAAGACAAAGACTATCTCTAGGGTAACTGTTGATAGCAACAAGATGAAAGTAGTTGAAATTGTGTAACCTATTGTAGATAAACCACTTGATGAAATGTCAGCTGCTGATTATAAGGTTACAAGGGTAGAATTGGGCAAGCAAACACATGAGGTCATTAAACATGATGCTCAGTTTCTGTTGCTTCACTAGTGCAAAGGTGTGATGATCTTCTTGCAAAGAAAGACAAGCTAGAAGAAGAAAACCGATAGCTCATGGCAGCCATTCATAAAATCACAAAACCTGCTGCTGAAGGGAGTAACTCCATAGGTTCTTCTGGTTCCCAAGAATCGATTCGTGGAGTGGAAAGGGCTGCTCAGAAAGTACAAGCACTGGATTCCTGGGTTGATCAGCTTCATGATCAATGTATACAAGTGGTAAAAGACATTTTTCAAATAATGTCTAAGTTGGAAACCATTGAGGAGAAACTGGATCAAACTTCTAACACTTTCAAAAAAAATCTGGAAAGTGTTGAGTAAAGTCTGGCAATCTGGCGTACCATGCCCCAACAACAACTGAGTATTTTGCAGGAGCACGCCATCATCTCTTCCAGGGTCATGTACTTAGAATTTGAAGAACTCATGGAAAACAAGACCCTTGTTCTTAAATCCCTCATTAAGGAGATCAGTGATGCAAGGAGATTCCGGGATGAAGTCTATCGAGGTATTGTCTCACATTGTGAAAGGGCCTCTTGCAATATAGTAAGTCAGGATGGAGAGCTGATTCCAGAAGAAGAAGTTCTTGCTGATTTACAAATGAGGATTCATAATGAATGGAGGAGCGAACAATTCTCGGCAACTTCAATTCAAGCATTGATGAAACACCAAGCCTTTTTGCATGAGATCCAGTCTATCTTGGATAAAGACAATTCCACACTCCTCCGCTGTCACGACACTATTGTGAAGACTATGGTTGTTGCTAAGAACACCCATGAACCGAATCCCGAGGAACTACAAGCGAGCATCCAGAAATTTCAAGGATTCGTGTCTTCACAAAAGGCAACTTAAGTGTTTTTCAACACTTAGTTGAATTTTCCCTCTTTTGTAATCTTTAGTTGTAATTTTGTTTTGACAAGTTACATGTAAAAGTAATTTTTGTAAAATGCAAGTTACACATTACTTGCACTTTTATAATTACATGTAAGGCAACTACAAGTTGTGTCCGATTAGGACTGTAGTTGGAATAAGTCTTAGTTAGTTAGAGTAACTCTTAGTTAGTTAATGAAGTCTCAATTATTTATTGAATGAGTCTTGGTGGTTGAGAGAATCTCTCAAGTTAGTTAGGATCCTCCCACCTTTTTCTCAAGGCTCCTCTTCTATAAATACTTGAGAGGTCCATTGTAAATATATCTTTTGGAAAGCAAGCAATAACTCTGTCAAATTTATAGCAAGAAGTCTTTGAGCTTATGTATGTGAATTGAAGGTTTTGAAGAATAAGAAAGAAGGATTACTCAAGTTTTGAGTCTTTGAGCTACATGTTTGAGTTTGAATCTTTTTATTTCTTCTATGCAAAGTGTTTCTAAAGGAGCTTAGTCCAATCTGATTTGAAGTCTTTGAGCTGCAAGTAGAGAAGATTAATTAAAATAGAAAAATCTCTAGAAGGAGCAGCGAGTCTTTGAGCTTGCGTCTATTCTTGAGGAAAAATTACTGTTTGATAAGAAATAGCAGCAAGTCTTTGATCTTGCATTAGTTCTTGTCTTTATGTTAAAAGAATAAATTATTCCAGTCTTTAAGCTATTGTCTTTTATTCGTTGTAAAATTTAGTATAGCAAAGGGTAGATAGGACTTCTAATAGTCAAGTCTTTGAGCTTGATATTGTTGTCTTGTCCCGAAGGAAGTGATGGAAGTCTTTGCGCTTTCAGGAAACTTCATTTCCTTTCTCTCATTTCACTTGAAAGTAGTTACTGCTGTTCATTTTCAATCGCTATCCTTTTCTATGAAGAGAAAAGGATATTGTCTTTCTTGAAGAAAGAAGGAAGACTGCTGTCCCATCCTGTTTTTATTTCAGTTTTAGTTAGATAGGGGGAGCCTTCCCTTAATTAGGAGAGTTTTTACTCGTGTGCTATGGTTGAAACCACAATTTTGTATATTTCCCCCAAGTGTACAAAATTTTCAACCAACAGTTTGCATGCTCAACTATCTCTTGTTTATTTGAAATATCCATGTTTGTGTTACTTGACTGCCTTTTTTTTATGAACATGCCTTCTCTGTTAATTTAAAATATTAAAGTACATATTCACAAAAAAAGGTCGGGGGATACAAGATCACCCCCCGTGAGAGTCACACGGTCAGCGGCCGGAATAAAAAAAACAAAGCTATTTATCAAAAAACTTCCTCAAGCAGCCAAAGCAGAGGTAGCCGAGGGAGGAGGATCAGGATCATCTTTCTTGCCCCATACATTAGCAGGGTCAGGAGTGGGGTCCAACATGGACCACCCATCTTTAGGATCTTTGTCACTACATGACATATCATATTATGCTGATTTCCCAATATGACATTGAAATGAAAATTTTGTTATGTCCATCATTTATTTCATGATATGATATTGTATTGGCGAGATTGATTTTGCAATGGTATAAGGTGGGAAGACAATGTCAAATTTAAGATGTGTTTGAATCATATGCATGGTAAATTCATTGATATATGTACACAATATCATTGGGGTTTCATCTTGAATTTAGCCAAACAAATAGAAGTATGTAATATTTTCCTAGCCTTTCTTGTGAGATTGGAGGGTTCAACAAAGGTATGAGGATTGTACCTAGGAGCAATGCCCTGATCTAGAGTTTACTAAAAACAACAAAAATATAGATATTTATCATTACTATTTAAGTTTTGAGCAAGGTGCCACATTTCAGCAACTTTCAAAAGATGAACGATTTTATCCTCTGTTTTGTAAAGTTAAACTGGTGTGTTTCATATATAAGAAGGATAGCAACTCCCTATTGGCTTAGCTCAGATATTTTTCATAAACAAAACATCTAGATGAATTAAATTCTGAATCTAGATCTCATTGGCGATATCTTTTTGTAGTTGTGAATGAATCCATATCTTTTGCATTGTAATTGGTCGTCACCAATAACCATGTAGATTTATTTCTTATATAAGATACCAAAGTTGCAATTATAGTAATGTTGGTTCTTTAGTGCTTATGAGATGCAAATCATCCACTATTGCTTAGTTTGAGGACAATATCCAATGAATTTGAGGATTTGGAGTGAAAGAATGTTACATCTCCTTGAATAATAATAGATGATCAAATTGCCAACTCATATGGTTCCATCAAAACTTGAAGTTGTGAATGACACTCCCACTCACAATGAAAAAGGATCACTTTTTTATTTTGAAGGTGGGAAAAATAAGTTTATAATGTAATTCTCTATGTAGCAAAACTTCCTTTCATTCTTGAAGTGTAAAGAGGGATTAGATTGGTGGAATATTTATGCACGACAAATAAAAAGTCATTTTGATTGGATGGCTTTTTACTTCCATGCTAGCATTGTGGATGCAATTGTTTATTGTTCAAACATCATTTTTTAATAAGTCTCAAAACCTTTTTGGTTTTATGTTCTATTACATTTGATGTTAAGACTTGTGTTCTAGTTTAGTACTAGTGTTAAAAACAATAATCTTAGTTTGGCAATAATGTTTTCTTTGTTTATTGCTATTCTTATTTTTGGAAATATCTTGTTCTTTCTTTCTTGAAGCTTCTTCATTGTGATTTTTGTCTAAGCCATGATATGGATGAGAATCTACATGGTATTTGTTGTGCAATTTTTTTGATAAAGGTAAAACGAGTATTTAGAAAGGGTTTCTACCATTTTACAAATGCATAATGCCCATCAAACACCAAAAATAACACATGGTTGTTATCGAGTAGGTCAAACCCATTGCCTCACAAAATCAAACATTCCCCAAAGTTGTGTTACAACCTTTCAATCCACTCACAAGGGATCAGGGGGTAAGATTACAACTGTAGGAGCTCCTTTCCTCCTCTTCTAAATAATTCTCCAAGAATTGTTATCATCCTCCATCATGAGGGAGGATCCTACTTCCAACTGCTCATCTTGAGGCTCAACCAATATCCCAATATGAGGTACAAGAAGGGAGGCATCCTACGTAGGCTTAAAAAAGATATTTGAAGAAATAAGGCATAAGCATCTTGAGAAGAGTAGAGAAAACTCAATCAATAGGCACAAAAGATATGGAACTATAGGTGATTGCTCAACAAGGGCAAGCACAACCAAAATAAAAGGGACCACTAAACCAAGGGTGTCCCCATGGGAAAAACACCATTAATGGTAAGGTGGTCAAGTTTAGCATTTAGCCACCATGAAGCCTTGCCCAATGCCTTGCAACCAGAGCGAGGAAAATCCGAAGCCAAGTGGCTAGTAGAAAAACACCAATGATATTGGAGAGGGAGTTCCTCACAATCAAGAGGTTGGACCCAAGGTTGATCCTCACACTGAAGCCCTGCTACATTTGTTCAAAGGGCTTTGGAAATGTTGATGTTCATTATGATGTGAGCAAAAATTGCATGGGTAAAAGGCAAACTAGTTGAATTGACCTTCAAAAAATGCCCCTAAGTGTTTTGTAAAATTTGTATTACTTGGTTCTTTTTATTTGCTCATATCTTTTGGATTAAGAGCCATTTGATTGCAGCATTAGATCTAGTCTTCTAGAAGGTGTTAACTACCTTTACTAGATTTTCACTTTCAATTGTCATAGATCTAGCCTCCTTAAGAAATTTGTTTTGGTTCTCTCAAGATTTTATATCCAATTCATAGATCTAATCTCCTTGAGGGTTTCTACCTATTCCACTCACTAAGATTTTCATGTTCCATTTCCATAGAGTTAGCCTCCTTGAAGATTTCCTTTTGGTATTATCTAAAGATGTTGATATGCAATATATAGATCTAATCTTCTTGAGTGTTTCCACATTTTAATTTGTTTTTTCTCAAGTATTACAGTGCAAAACTTTGTAGCTAATTGTTGGCCGTAATTCCCTACCATAAGAATAAAACTTGTTTTGTTTAGTTAATAAATGGTTGGGTAATGTTCCCATAGGAGTTGGTTGGCAGTTGGCGATGATTGGTATCTCCATCAACCATCGGGTAGTATATATGCTATGTTGTAACAGGAACAACCCGTGCACATGATTATGATTGTGATGATTATGATTGTTGTATCTAGTTCTTATGATGAAATAAAGATATATTATTTAGCCAAATATTGTGAATTCCAATTATGCTTACATGTTCTGTGATTATTCTTTGAATGTTATCCGTTGAATTGTTCATGTACTTGTTGTATTTTGTTTACTTCCGTAATCTAAACTGACATTGTAGCGGTAAACATTTTGGCGTCGTTGTCAATACGAATTCAGAGATCAATATAGCGGCATGCGGTGTAAGTTAAGTAGTGAAACAACATCCTACACTAACCTTGAGAGGAGGGTAATGCAAACAAATTTACAGATCGTCACAACAGTTACAAAAAATAGAAATAGACATAATAACATTCAAACCATAACACAGTCATTTATGTGGGGAAAACCCTTTTGGGAGAAAAACCCCACACTCCAAAAGCTGCCCAATATATTATTCAACAATAAAAAACAAATTGGAGATGCATAATAACAAGAACTTTGTGGATATGGAGATGGATGTTGGGGTTTCTAGCTCCAAGGATTTCAATCGCACTACGAGGAGGACCAGACAAAGCACCAAGGATGTGGAGGTACCTTTGCCTTAGGATATTCTCGACCTCAAGGAAGCTGCAAAGAACATGATGATGTTGGAGAAAGAGGCTGCTCAAGAAAGAGGCTATTGATGGCCTCAATATTTTCATGTAATTGGTCTTGGTATCTTTTTGTTGTTGTGTTCACTAGCACCTCACTGGATTTTTGTTGTTCTTTTCTTTGGTTGTTGTTCCTTTTCTATAGCACTTTGTTATGTTTCTTTGTTATTAGTCTTTGTCTAGTTGCTTTAATGCTCTATCTTTGGATTCTGATGTAAGGGGTTTCAAATCCCCTCAAAACTTGTTTTTGCTTTATCAAAAATAATAAAAAAAAAGTTACAATATACTTGCAAAGCAATATCTTCGTAGGAGTACCACTAATCAGAGATTCAGAGGTAACTCAATAGCCATAAGACTCTTACACACAACCTTTATCTCACGCACCTCATATATAGGAGATACAATACAAGAAACCGTCAAACGGTATTACAAAACCATGGGCTAAAACCACCCAATAAGGTGTAGCCGACCTTATCTCCCTTCTAGATGCCCTATGACATGTTAAAACACACATCAACACGTATCCCTCCCTTTTATAGCTCATTTATGTGTTTCATACATTTTATATTTCCTATTTTAGGAGTACAAACTTTCGGAGGCCATAACTTGTGAACCATGTGTCTGATTGACGAACCGTTTGAAGTGCCAGAAAGCTCATGAAGTGCTCTATCACCTTGTTAACTTCTACACCATTTACACCCACTTTTCAGGGCATTTTGAAGGGTCTAAAGTCCCCAAAATTAAGATTAAACCTTTAATCGCACTCCTCCAAAATGAAAACTTTAATATCTTCAAAACTAGTTGTGATCTCATGACGAAACTTTACCGACATGCTTATCTAACCAACAAGAAGCTTTTGGGAGAATTTTGCAATATTTAGTGCTTAAATGAAAACTTACTATAAATAGTAACCTCATGTAAATGCAAGGTTGAGACACCATTTTCCCAACATCCTCCCACTTGTCGAACACCTTGCAAGAGAAAAGGGAGTATCAACACAATGAATCAATTGCTAGGGGCCATGAGGCCCATAGACTCCGAACACCATTTGAACTTCCTTGTGCTCACAACCTTAGTTAAAGAATCTGCAACATTTATCAAAGTTTCTACCTTAACTAGCTTCACCCTGCCATCTTCAACCATATCTCTGACAAAATGATACTGAACATCAATGTGCTTGGTCTGGGCATGAAATGTCGGGTTCTTATCTAAGGAGATCACACTCTGACTATCACAATAAACTGTCACAACTCCTTGTTTTATTCCAATGTCTGAACATAGTCTCTTAAGGAAAATGGCTTCTTTACAAAGATGAGTAGCTGCCATATATTCTGCTTCAGTAGTGGACAACGCAACCACAACCTGTTGCTTACTCATCCAACTAATTGCACCACCAAATAAAGTAAACGCATAAGCGTTGGTGGATCTTTTGCTATCAATATCACCTACACCTCGGTCTAAATCCACATAACCATGAATATAAAAAAAATCACGTCTCCAACTAAATTACCATGATAACAAAAAGAATACTTTGAGGTACCCTTCAAATATCTGAAGACTCTTTTGATTGCATCCCAATGAACTCTACCACGATTAGACATATATCAACACAGAACTCCCACTGCTTGGGCAATGTCTAGTCTAGTACATACCATAGCATACATCAAACTTCCAACTGCACTTTGGTAAGGCACTCTGCTCATGTCTTCCATCTCCGAAGGGGATGTAGGACAATCTGTAGTAGATAATTTTGTTCCAACTACAAAAGAAACACATAATGATCTACAATCCTACATGTTGAACCTCTGTAATACTGAATTCACATACTTACTTTGGCCTAGCCATAGCTTTATGTTCACTTATCTCTTTTAATTTCCATCCCAAGAATGTATTTGTTGCACCAAGATCTTTCATTTCAAATTTAGCAGTGAGTTGAGACTTCAGTTCTGAAATCATACCTTTCCCTTTACCAATGATTAACATATCATCAACATACAATGCAATGTACAGGAAATGATCACCATTATATTTATAATAAACACAATGATCTAATTTAGAACGTTCAAATCCCAAACTCAACACATATGTATGAAATTTTTGGTACCACATCCTAGGACTCTGTTTGAGGCCATACAAAGATTTCTTTAATTTACAGACAAAATTACTTTTACCTTTCACCACATAGTTCTCTGGTTGTGTCATATAAATATCCTCCTCTAAATCACCATGAAGGAACGCAATTTTCACATCCATTTGCTCAACCTCTAAATCATAAGCAGTAGCAAGAGAAAGCAAAAATCTAATGGATGTCATTTTTGCAATAGGAGAAAATATCTTACCATAATCAACACCCTCAACCTAAGAGTAGCCTTTTGCAACCAACCTCACTTTATACTTCTCAATGCCTCCATTTAAACCAATCTTTTTCTTGATCACCCATTTACAACCAACAGGTATCTGTCCTTCAGGCAATGGTACAAGATCCCATGTATAATTCTTTTTTAAAGCTGTCATTTCTTCTTCCATAGCTATGTTCCAAGATTATGCATCACTCATACCTAATGCCTCTTCTACAGATTTTGGATCATCCACATTAGTATTCAAAGAAAAAATACATCTCCAATCATCAGGTGAATACCTTTCAGGTGGTTTTCTATGTCTTGTAGACCTTCGAACAAGTTGAGTTGGAGGTTCTTCCTCCTCTTTTGAAGATTCAGAGCTAGACAAGCTCTCCTCAACTTCTTGCTTATCTAGAGCTCTCGATTCAACTCTTTCACGTGTAGAAGAGAATTGAATCACATCTTCCCTTTTGTTCTATTATGACTGCAATGTAATAGAAGGAGACTTAATTTCTCTAGAAATAAAACTTCTACTATGAATTACCTTTTGTGCAATAGGGTCCCAAAGCTTGTATCCTTTCACACCATAACTGAACCCAATGGAGATACATTTAACAACCTTGCTCTCCAACTTTGCCCGCTTCTCCTTTGGCACATGTGCATATGCCTCGCAACCAAAAACTCTAAGATGACTCAATGAAGGCTTGTGACCCGACCATGCTTCCATAGGCATTTTATCAACAAGAGCTGATGTAGGAGACCTGTTAATCAAGTAGCAAGAAGTGGCAACAACTTCAGCCCAAAACTTTTGTTCTAGACCAGCACCACTCAACATACTCTAGCCTTCTCCATCAATGTCTTGTTCATTCTTTTTGCAACTCCATTCTACTGTGGAGAATACAGAGTTGTCTTTTGTCTGTTAATGCCACAGTCTTTACAGAGTCTATCAAAATCATTAGAGAAAAATTCACCATCATTATCAATCCTCAAACATTTAATTTTATTTCCAGTCTGCAGCTCAACCATTTCCTTAAATTCCTTAAATCGACCGAAAACTTCAGATTTACTCTTTAGAAAATATACCCATGTCCTTCTACTAAAATCATCATTAAATGAAACATAATATGTGGATTTTCCAATCGAAGGAACATCTACAAGACCAAACACATTAGAATGAATAAGATCCAAAAGACCACAAGTTTTATGAGAACTCGAGTAAAACTGAACGTGGTTTTGTTTTCCATAAATGTAATGCTCACAGAAATCAAAGTCAAGATTACAATCATTCAAACCTTCAACAAGGTTTTCATTTTTCAAGGTCCTTAGACCCATTTCTTCAATGTGGCCAAGCCTCTGGTTCCATAACATAGTCTTCTTTGTAGGTAACTTTTCTTTAGAAGAAAGAGCACCTTTAGGTACCCAAAAACCATTTCAATTTGCTGAAGGTGAAACCTTTAAATCTTCTAATGAAGTATCCACAAATTTACTTTTTACAAAAGTGCTATTACACTCAACAGTGGATGCGTCTAGCTTATACAAAGTGTCGAACCTGAGACCTCTAGCAATTACCATAGCACCCTTAATCATCTTACATCCTTCTTCAGAAAATACTACCTGTACACCCGCATCTATCAGTTTGCTCACAGATAACAGATTTTGTTTTAATACAGGGATATGCAACACACCATTGATCCTTTTTATGCTACCATCAGAAAACCTGATTCTAACTCTACCTCAACCAACAATGTTTAAATATGAATAATCACTCAAGTACACCTTACCTCCATTAAATTCTTCATATTTAGAAAACCAATCTCTATTGGAAGTCATATGAAAAGATGCACCCGAGTCAATTAACTAGGCATCATTACCTGCATGAGCCGCCAAAGCTGCAATGAATGCATCACCATGTTCTTTCTCAGACTCAGAATGAAAATCAAATTTTTTCTTTCTCTTCTTCTTTTCTTCTTTGCAGTCCTTAGGAATGTGACTTGGTTTACCGCAATTCTAGCAAATAACTTTGGACTTTCCAGGAGATTTCAATCTCCCTCTTGATTTGGAATTATCGTGCTTCTCATCCTTCTTGCCTTTCTCCTCAGGTCTTCCACGAATAGTTAGGGATTCCTTTGAACTGATGGATACCTTCCTTCACATCTCTTCACTAAGTAGGGCACCCAACACATCTTTAGACTTCAAAACAACATAAGTATTACCGATAGCCATAACAAGAGAATCCAATGAATCAGGCAAAGAACAAAGCAAGACTTGGCATTTCGCTTTTTCGTTCATCTTAACGTCGATAGATACTAATTGAACCACCAACATATTGAATATTTCTAGGTGGTTTGTAATTCATCCACCCTCTTCCATCTTCAAGGAATATAATTTCTTCTTCAAGAAAATCTGATTTAATAAAGATTTTGTTTGATACATTTCACCAAGCTTAGTCCATAGCGTATTTGCAGAGTTTTCTTCGTGGACATTGATCAAAATAGAGTATGCCATGCACATTTTGATTAGACCTTGTCTTTTCGGTCCATAATATCATACCGAGTCGTCACAGTAGGATCCAAGGGCCTTTGGACATTCGCATCAACAACATCCCACAGATCTCGATCTATTAGCAGATCTTCCATCTTAAGCTTCCACATCTCAAAATTCATTCCATTAAATTTTTCCACCTCTATTCTCCCTAACAAACTTGCCATCTGAAAATTTCTGCAACAAAATAAAAAAGTGTCTTTTGCACAAGTTCCCACTCAAATCTGGAATAGTTCAAAAAACCCAACAACCCACAACTGAAACCAAAGGTGATCAAGCTCTGATACCACTTGTAAGGAAGTTAAGTAGTGGAACAACTTACTACACTAACCTTGAGAGGAGGGTAATGCAAAAACTTTTATAGATCATCACAATAGTTACAAAAAATAGAAATAGACATAATAACATTCAAACCATAACATAGTGACTTACATGGGGAAAACCCTTTCGGGAGAAAAACCCCACACTCAAAAAGCTGCCCAATATATTATTCAGCAATAAAAACATATTACAATATACTTGTAGAGAAATCTCTTCGCAAGAGGACCACTAATCAAAGATTCAAAGGTAACTAAATAGCCATAAGACTCTTACACACAACCTCTATCTCACACACCTCATATGTAGGAGATACAATACGAGAAACCGTCAAACAATATTACAAAACCATGGGCTAAACCACCCAATAAGGTGTAGCTGACCTTATCTCCCTTCTAGATGCCCTATGACCAGGGATAACTTTAAGAAACCACCCCCCAGGCAACTGTGTAAAATCCTAGCAAATCAGACATTATTTTCAGGGGGAAATTTTCATAATGATGGCGAATTTTTTTTTCAAAATAGGGTAAAAAATTATTTTGTATTGGCGATTTTTTTCTAGGGTACGAAAATTCCATAAATTTCTGGCGAATTATACCTTGTTCTATGGAGAAAATATATATTGTAGGAGGCTAATAATTTTTGCTAAAAGGGACAAATATATAATTGTATGGGCAAAAATTGTTACTCCTAAGGAAAAATTATTTAAATGTATTGGCAATTTTTATCCACCGCTTCAAAATTATTTAATTTGTTTTGGTGAATATTTTGTTATTTATGAAAAAATATATAATTTATTGGCGCTTTCATGAATTCATTGCCATTAATAGACAAGGCACATCACATCACATTGGTACATCACATTGAGTCCAAACTCTGCACGATGTATCAATAAGCATGGCCTCTTTGACACGTGAAGGGTGACACATACCTAAAATACATCAATGATTTTAAACAGTTCGATGATCGTAGATCAATGGCTGAAGTTTTATTTCGGCCCAATTTTTTGAAGAGAACATAGCTCACCAGAAAGTGCTTGGAATGGAATTGGATTCAATAGACACGTATCAAATGTCACAAATCACGATCGATAATTTTGGTCATTTAATATATATCTATTCACTTACTACAATCCACTCTGTCCCCACGACTTCTAATGTGGTACTTGCCAAATTGGTACTGGTTTATAGCTATTTCCAATTTCGCACACTCGTGCATTTATGGGAAAGATTTGTAGAGATACGAAAGATTTAAAAAAATTTAAAGCAATTAATATGGTTAGAGAAGTAATTATTACAATCAAGAGCTTCAATTATTTATATATGATCTCTGCTTCTTTCATCTTCAATTAGCCTTTTCCATTTGCTAGATAAATTGTCGGAGCTCACGGTATTTAAATTCTTTCTCTGGTTTAGGTTTATAGGCTCAGGTTGTTTAATTTGTTAATCTTATTTCTCAAGATGGACACTCCCATCCGCTTGAGAAGCATTTCTGCAGAGGACCAGAGGGCCTTTCTGGGCTTTGTGAGAGACCCAACCCTCCAATCAGTCTGCAAGGAGGTTGGGTCATTCACCAATGAGGTTGTGCGGATGGTGTTGGGAACAGAGTTTTTGCGAAACAAAAAAATAGATACCATGTTAACACGAACATTACATCCCGGTTCTTGGCATCTCTTCTAGACCTGGGAGGAGACAAGGTGGATATGCTGATGTTGTTGAGGAAGGTTTTTAAGGAAGACTTCCTTGGAGATGACATTACTGTTGTCGTCCTTGCAGAAGTAAGGGTGGGGATCCCTTGGGCGAGTGAATTATCCAAGCTTCTCCTCCCTGACCAAACAGTGCCAGTGGCCAGGCAATCGTTTCTCTTGAACTTGAATGCGGAGCACTTGACGCGTCACAGGAAATGGGCGCGGATTGGCAGGGACTTCCTCCGGAAATGGTTGCTTCTGGACAACTTTCCAAACTACATGTGGCTTGAATAATTCTCTCAACTTATGATGTCGGAAGAATTCTACATGGAAGGAGGGCCAAATTCTTAAGGCAAAGTTGTAAAGCATCCACTACCTATGCCCTAGCCTCGCCCCCTAGGCCCCTAGTAGTTTTTTTTTTCCTATGTCCTCGAAACCTAATAGGCTCAGTGGCTCACTCATTTTGGCTTTTAAGTTTTTGAGGGACTCAAGTCTCAGACATAAAAATTGTAAATTTCCAAAGCATAAATATTAATGATCATTTTTCAAATTCCAGTTTGTTTCAGTTTGCCTCTTAGAGTCGTATGGATATAAAAATGCTTTCTATAATTGTATTTCATTTTTATTAATTAAAGTTTTCAAATTCTTTTTGTATATGAGCTATGTTATTTCAATAATTTGTTAAACAATGGAAATAAATTTAATACTGTGATCTTTTTTATGTAATGCTTCTTCCTCTATATTTAATATATATATTAAAAATTTAGTTCGTTATTAATTATTTGTACATTGATTATGGTTGATTATAATTTTATAAATATATAGTTAAGATTTGAACTAAAACTCCAACTTACTTGTTGTTGAACTTGAAGTTTTGAACTAGTGCATGCATGGGTTGGTACTGGGTACATGCTATGATTTATAGTTAAGATTTTGTCATAATGAAGAAATTTGAGACATTTATGATGGGTACCCGATAGATGGGATCGCTTTCATGGAAGAGAACAAAGGGCAGGGATGTCCCAACTTCACACAAAATTGATCTGAAGTAGTATTTAGGAATGATAGCAAAAATGACATCTAAGCACTTAGTACCAACCTTAACGGGAATTGGAAGAGTAATAGAACCTATAGTAGGACAAAGAGAAACCATCTAAGATCTTAACCACTAAATCAAATTTATCATATCAATATGTTACTTCATGCGATTGTAAAGTATAAAGATATTCTTAACTTATTACATTCACCATACATGTTGGATCAATCATCAATGAGAACCCCTCGTGAGAGTATGTCATTGATCTTTGCAGGTGATATATAGACTTATATTGGGCCATCAGGTGTTTCAAATTTCAATTTCCAATAGTCTCACTAGGATCAAAGGCAATGCATATTGCATAGGTCCTTAGGAGGTGCAGGTTTATCAATAAGATTCACCACATTATTTATCAATAAAATTATATTAAATTAAAAATTATATTAAACTAAATTTATGTTGAACTTTTATATATATTTTTAGTCTTTATTTATTTATTAAATTAAAATTTATATTACATTAAATTTATGGTGAACTTTTATATATATTTTTAAACTATTTTTTAAAATTATATATCGTAAACATATTTTTAAAGAATTTTCTTAAACTTTAAATTAATATTTTAGATTTCATATTGAATGTTTTCTTTCTTATATTAAACTTTTACCTTTCAAATTGTATATCAAAATTTTTATTTTTATTTAGTTATTGGTTTTATTCTAGAAACTAAGTTTCATGTTTTATACTTTTTTGAATTTCATATTTTTACAAATAATATTAACATTATATTTAATAGTTATCTCAAACTATTGCACATCTTTAAATGTCTCTTATTATGGGACCGACGACATCTGATAACAGGTACCATCGTCCATTGGATGAGCAAAGATCAATGGCTTAGGGTGGATTTCGCCCCAAATGTGGGAAGTGAACACATTTTTGAGAACTTCACCCAGAATTGAACATTTTAAATTTAATTAAATATAATTAAGTTTATAAAGCTCTTTTTCGAGCGGAAGTTTAAAATGATTAAACAGACTTAAAAAATAGACCCGAAAAGTGACACGAGTATGGTGACATGCCCAAAAAATGGCAGAAGTCATGGGACCCACGACATCTGACAATAGGTACCATCGTCCATTAGATGAGCAAATATCAACGGCTTAGGGTTGATTTTGGCCCGAATGTGGGAAGTGAACACATGTGCGAGAACTTTGCTCGGAATTGAACATTTTAAATTTAATTAAATATTTATAATTTTTTAAAGCTCTTTTTCGAGCGGAAGTTTAAAATGATTAAACAAACTTGAAAAATAGACTCGAAAAGTGACACGAGTATGGTAACATGCCCGAAAACTGGCATAAGTCATGGGACCCATGACAACTGACAACAAGTACCATCATTCGTTGGATGAGAAAAGATCAATGACTTAGGGTGGATTTCAGCCCGAATGTGGGAAGTGAACACATTTGTGAGAACTTTGCTCGGAATTGAACGTTTTAAATTTAATTAAATATAATTAAGTCTATAAAGCTCTTTTTCGAGCGGAAGTTTAAAATGATTAAACAAACTTAAAAAACAGACCCATAAAGTCACATGAGTATGGTGACGTGCCCAAAAAATGGCAGAAGTCATGGGACCCACGACATCTGACAACAGGTACCATCGTCCGTTGGATGAGCAAAGATCAACGACTTAGGTTGGATTTCGGCCCGAATGTGGGAAGTGAACACATTTGTGAGAACTTCACCCAAAATTGAACATTTTACATTTAATGTCCTCAGAATTTATACTGAAGTAATGAATGTTTTGTCCTTCGGCATCGAATAGTTATTATTATTAATAATAATTAATAAAATTACAACATCATTCTAGATATTTTTTCCTTTAGGTATTACTTTTTTACTTTTCAGAGTTTTCAAAAAATGAGACCTGTAAATCATAATCATATTTCATTTCATGGACAAACCAGTAAATTGAGGGAGATTTATAAACAACTACTAGATTGAGGAATGCAAGTTGCAACAGAGACTGTTTGCGCCAATCTAGTGAAATAGAAATTCCGGGTAAAAACTAGAACACCTACATCTCGCCTTTTTTTCTTTTTTTAATTTCATGGTCCAATTTGAGGGTTAGCATTTTCAAGTTTTTATCTAGCATTATTTTGAATTATTAACAATAACAGCAATGGGGAAAACAGGAAGTAGTAGTTCAACAAGAAGCCAAATGAAAAACAAAATGTACCTAACTGACTTGGTTAAAACACCAAGTTTCATTGATGAATACCACGATATTTATGACCCTCCTATCCATGATGAAAAGTGTATCATAGATATTAGATATGCATTGTTTAGTAAGGTGGCAGATGCATGCAAGGCAAAATTTATTGTTTTCAACCCAATGTTAAAACATAGAACATATAAAATCGCATCATTGGATGTTGGATTGGGAAGCATGGTGTTACCTAAAGTATTCCCTTGCCCTGATTTTGTCATGGTTTGCGCCAAAAATTATGATGAAGATAAAAAAGCAATTGTCAATAAAAATACAAAAGAGGAAATTCTATCCATAAACGAGGGAGAATTTGCTTGTTTGTTGAACCTAGGATTTGAAGCCCAAAACTCAAACGTCCAAATTGACCTTGGAAAGCTGGCAGGGAATTATGAGAGTCTCGATCCAAGTCGTGGAGATTCATTTATCAAAGCTCTAATAAAGAGTTGTACTGGTATTGTGTTGGATCAGAATCATAAGCCTCCTTATGATTCTAACATTTTTGTTCCATGGGTTGGGGATACTATTTCCTTGCTATCCTTTTGCTTGGGATTGGAAAATGATAGGGAAATGGGTGCAAGCCTTCTTGAAATTATTTATAATATCCATTGTGTAGGTCAGCTAGTAAGATATAATTTTATTGAGCACATATTTGTTCAATCCATGCAAAAACAATTACTAATGATCAAAAAAGGTTCTTGTAAGACATTTAGGTTCTCATCCTACTTGTGCTATCTCCTTCCATCCAAGTATCGTGCAATATTCGAGACCAATAAGCTTCAAATTGTGAACTATAAGATTGATGAGAAGACTGGGAAGAGAACAGGGTGTCCAATATATGAATGGACACCAAAGATAAGGATGCATGATAATAGAAAGAACTACAACTATTTTGTAGACTTCTTTTTGGCACCAATGTATAATGAAATTACAAGCACTCCAATGCCTAGGTTGCCTATGTCTTGTAGAGATTTCATTCAACTCGGAAGTCAAATAGAATTGGCTGATTGGTTCTTCATGGAAGAATTCATTGTGTTAAGGTTTTACGGATTGACAGTAAAACCATACAGACTTCCAATACATGTGACAGAGAGGGTATTTGCATTGGAGTATGTACGGCAATTGGAGAGCACAGATAGGCACTTCCATGGTCAGCAAAAGAAGAGCACATTTCCTTCCTTGCCTTTCTCATGTGGAGGGTTCACATTTGAGAGAAAAGCATTCAATGTGGCACGTGATTTTTTGATAGTTTTTAACTTTGGTGAAGAGGGTCTCTGGCAGTATGATCCAATCGGTGTAGTTCAATAAAGGCTTAAGAAAAATGGGAACTCTTCAGCGTTATGTCAACATGAAAGTAAACCATTGCTAGAAAAGCTTAGAAACATGGACTCTTAGGATGAGGTAAAAAAAGAGATGGAGAAAATTGCAGCTAACAATAACATTTCAATAGAAGAAATTTCATCACAAATTATGGCATTGCACAGACAGAGGACAACAGAGGAGGGTCAAGGCATCCAAAATAGGAGGTCCTACAATTTCTACCAAAAATCTGCTAATCCATCTAACAAATCTATTCCCAAAACAATTATGCAAGAATGTAAAGATTTTTTTTGGACTCAAACAAAAATAAATGATTTTTGGACTATGAGGAAGAATATGGGTGAACCAAAGACCAGTGCAGAATTTGAGACCATTGACGAGGATGGAGATTTTAGCAAATTATGGAATATGGAGCATCCCACAACAGCATATGACAAGAGTGAAGATGATGATGAGTATGAGGTTGAGCCCACTCCAACAACTACTACAGTCCCTAAAATATTAGGTGGAGTCAATGAGTCCATGAAAGAAAAATATAGAAAAGGGGCAAGGATTGTGGAAAAAATTAGTTTTGAAGGTGGTGGTCTAGGTCTCAGAGGAGAGGGCATTTGGTATCCACTTCAGGTACAACTTCCATCAGATTCAAAATTAAAAGCTCCTATTAAACCAATCATTGGACTTGGTTCTTCAAATTCATCACGGATAGGTACTACTCATTACCCTCAGGGTCCACCTACATTTGTTTCAGGTTCAAATCCACAACCACCACCACATCATGGTATTCCCATTGGCGGTGAATCAAGTGCGACTACCACAGGTGGGGAATCTGGGGATAGTATTCCCATTATTGTTCAGTCAAGTGACGTTGTGATTGGTGGGGTTGGCATGGGTACTACTACTGATACTAGTTGTCTTGGTGTTGGACAAGGGCTACAACAAAATATCTCTCGCAAGAGGTCACTAGTGGTAGATACTCATACTATTCAGAATCCTATATCAAGTGCCACTGACACTACAAAATAATCATTTGTAGCTTTAGATCACACACCTAAAAAGATTATGAAAACTACACATGAAAGTGTCAGTGGGAGTGGAACAAGATCATGAATTGTTGTTGGTAATCCTAGTCAAGCATTAGCTAAAACCACATGAATAAGTGGAACTGGAGCCTCTGGTATTCCTATGTCACCTTTCAAACATTCAATTGCTTCAACAAGCCCAAATTTTCAATTTTGTGATTAATATGAACACACAACAAAAGCAAATAAAGAAAAAAAGAAAGCATTTCATAGGGGTGCCTTGACTAAAGTTTTAGATGAACAGCCTACAAGGAACATGGTATTTCCAACATATGACCCATAGAAAGATATGATGGAGTTCATGGTTGTTATGCCCCCGGCCACAACTAAAGATAAAAATCCACCACACAGTCAGATAGATCCCTCTGAATTTCAAGTTAGCACCCTCCAAATGGATTTTTCCAAAGTACATAATGTGGACAAAATTAGTGTGTCAAAAAGGACTAACGAAGTGGTCTACACTTCACTGCTAAAGGTGGAGAGAGAAAAAATAAATTGGAAAAACAAGTAGAAAAGTTACAGGAAGACCTGGCAAACGAAAAATCAAGGAGGAAAGCAACAGATAACAAGTGCAATGATTTATAGAAAAGGATAAAAAATTCGGGCTTTGCAATAGAAATTGCAGAGCAAGAGAAGATGGATGCAGAATTGAAGGACCCGACAGAAAAACTGGCTAAAAGAAGTGAAAAAATTGATGAGGAAAGAGCCAGTTTTCAAAAATTATACAAAAGTTATGAGTCTGTTGCTGCCGAAATAAGAAAAATATAGGACCTATTGGATCGTGGGAAGGAAAAAGAAAAACATTTGCAAGAAGAAGTAGAGGAAGAAAGAAAAAAATGTGCACAAATGAAAGAAGACCTGCACAATGCAAATGATAAAATAAAAACTTTGGACGATAGATTGAAAGATAATATGAAAAATACAACGAAGTATATACAAGAAAACATTTGGCGGCAAATAATGCAGAGGAGTGACAAGTTGTGTGAATGGTTTGAATTGAATGAAATTCTGAGAGTAATTTATATGAAAATCAAAGGGCACTTTGAGAAGAGCATACATGTGTATTCAAAAGAGGATATGGCAAAAAAGATTCTGCAAGTAGTCTACAGTACCAATGATAGCTACTTGGCATCCAAGGGAATTAAGAGCCGCATTGATGCCACAGTTAAGACATCTTTTATCATTCAAAAATGCCAGAAACTAAGGGAAACATCAGAAGTTATGGAAAAATGTGGAAAAAAGATATTGAAGCTGCAAGAAAAGAAAAATAATTTGATTAAACTTGGTTTGCCTAAGACCGTTGACCCATCAAATAAATTCATTGGAAAAGAAGCTTACCAAAAAAACATGGAGATAAAAATGAAGTCTGATTTAGACTTGCTTCCTAAGGACACAACTCCCCAAAGCTTTCTAGAATTCATCCAACCATTTACAACTCTAAATTCAGTATTGGATGAAACAGTGATGTCAAGTCAATCTTCTAAATATGGATTGTTGACGAAGTTGCAGTTGACTTTCCATAGTTTGCAGAATATTGACCTTCCATCAAATGAAGAGTGGAGCACCCTACAAAAACCAGCACACAAATCTTAAGAATCATAGTATGTATTGCACAATTTTCTTCTTTTACTCTTAATTTCAAGGTTTTATGGTTTTTCTGTTTGGAATTTGGCAATCGCTTGAAATAACTCTGTTTTGTGAATAGGAAAAAACCAGCACTTGCTATTGCTATTTTGCTAATCCAGCCTATAAATCTATGATGCACAATGCAAAACTTCAGCCACTAAATTTGTATTCTCAAATTCTCCCTTGCTTTAACATTTATGCATTTCTCTATTTGTGATTACTAGGTTTTAGGCATTGTTATTATCTATATTTAATTTGTCATGGCGTGAATTAATATTTAATTTTGAACTCTGTTTTTGAACAGGAGACATCAGACATGTAGCGGATGCTAAATTTCTAATACAACCTATGATGGCCATATAAATTTGTGTTGAGTTTGTGATTTTGATGTTGAGTCTTCACATGTTGCAAACTTGCAATTCGACTTGAAGTTGTTGTTGCTCCCGTGTTTCTATAAAAGGGAATTTAGGTCATTTGCAAAGGGTTCTAAAACTTTGTATTCACTTTTGCATGGACATTGGAGAATCACACAGGAGCTGTTGTTGCTCTCTTGTTTCTATAAAAGGGAATTCAGGGTCATTTGCAAAGGGTTCTGAAACTTTGTATTCACTTTTGCAATTTGCATGGAGAATCACACAGATTGGTTTATTACTATTGAATGAATTGTATCATATGGCTATATTTTGAAAGAATTAATGAAAATATAAGTTTTGGACGTGTATATTGTATTACTATTGAATGAATTGTATCATATGGTTCTAAAATGTATCACACAGATTTGAGACTCAAACATGTCTAAATAAACAATAAGCATCTTTGTATCAATAAACACATTATGGTCTTTTATTATGCTATTTTAAATCTCGAAATAGAAAGTTGAAAAATACAATTACAAATCAATATTAAATTCTAATTGCAAAAAGTAATATGATTTTGTAATATAAATGATGAGATACAGTAATAAGATTAATAAATACCAATCTCTTGCAGTTGTCATTCATCCTCATCAAATTCAGAGCTTTCTTGATTCTTGCCTGTGGTTTCTTCACTCTGAGTCTCCATACCTTTGTTGCACTGCATCTTAATGCTACCAATAGGTCTAGTACATGAGTCAATAGTCCCACTGGCACTTTTGTTTGAAGTGTTGCCCAAACCTCTTCTTTCACATTTGGACCTCCAGATTTGTAGTGCCCTATCTTAAGGAAAAGTGTGGACATCATACCTAGATGTATAGAGCCTCAAGCAATTTTCCAAATTTTTGTCTAGTTTGTTTCTTAGCTTTGATTTTAGGAACCCCAAAGCATTGATAACTCTCTCATTTTCCACCGAACCCAATATCATGGTAAGACATAAATCAACAAGCTTCAATTATTCTGGCATTGAATCACGCAATGTTGCGTTCTCAACTATAATTTTCCAAAGCCTTGTTACTGATCCCTCTTTGCGGGGGTTCTCCATTTTTCCATATTGTTCTCTCATAGTGTATGAAAAATGAGATGATTGCTCTCGAAGATGAGTTTCGTCTAATATTCCATTTATAGTTACTCCATTCAATTCTCTGGATATGCAAAATTGTTTTATCAAAATCAGTAGCTTACTTTGAAAATCAGATGCAATGTTGAGGCTCCAATAATGAGGAAACCCAATAGACATGGCTTTGAGTAGGTTGTCAAGAGGGAATCTACTTCTAATTTGTGAGGAAAGATCATACGCAACTTTCTTCACAGAAGTAGTTATAGTTTCAACAATCTTGTCAAAATCTTCCCTTGTAACTCTTGCTAGTTATTTCCTGGGGCGCTTTCCTAGTTCCTCGGGGTTGACCATGGCATAGAAGTGCATTGGTATCTCAACTCCCCATACATTGGCACATACCTCCTTGTCTGCATCGATTTGTAAAAAGTTGTCAGGATTGTTCAAACTGTGAGTGTCCGCCACTTAACAAATTTTTCATCAGATAGTGTTGGTTGATTTCGATAGAGATTGTTGAGGGTCATGCATGTCATCTTACGCAGCGTAGCATATTCTGCAATATATAGAGCTCTTTTTTGGGCAGCCTTCATAATATTCCTCATTTTCTCTAGCATGGGCAGAAGAGTTGCTAAAGTTAATAGTGTCTCTAAATTACTTAACCTCCGAAGAAGGTCAGGAAATTTCGGTTGATTTGATTCATCGTGAGTTGTGTGAAATAGTCCAATCAAGGATGGATATTCTGAAACACTCGATGCGCTAGACCATCCAAAGAGATCCATCTGGTATCATTATCCTTGAGAAGCTTGTTCCCATCAGTTATTCCATTAGCAAAGTGTTGAAATTCCATAAATCGCTTGGGACTTCGACAGAAGTGTGAGTAGAGCTCTCTGATTAAAATTTCAATTTTTTTTACCGAAGCATACTTGCTCACAATTCTAAAAGCTAGATCCATTCTATGAGCCATGCAGTGAATTGCAGTAATGTACGATGCAAATGAAGTTTCAATTTTTGTACAAAGACCGTTCCTGTGACCTTGCATTACTGAAGCTCCATCTGCTCCAACACACACCAATTTTTTGGCAACCATCATGTCATCCATACCTCCATATTCAATTAAACTTCTCTTTAGTAGTTGAAATAAATTTTTCGTTGCCGCACTCTCCTTCATTTTAGAAACAGATAGTAGATGAGGTTGGCGAGCATGATTCTATACAGTATAAACATGCATGCATACCCATGAAGTATTGTCAACTACTGTAACTTCATCTAAAGAAAATGCAATAAAGTTTGACTCTCTAATTTTTTCCTTTACATCTTCTTTTTCAACCTCAGCAAGACAACTTGCCCATTCCCATCCACTGTTTACTGACCAGTGTCTATTAAGATAGTTAGGAACTTTCAAAAAGTTTAATAAACCACTAATCAATGGGAAATTTGTCATAGCGCGTCCTCTGCTCAAAATATAAAAAACAACGCTTAACTGAACAACTTTTCCTAGTTGTTCTATTTGCATTGCTTTTCCAAAACTAGCTTCAATAGAACCTTTAACTTCAGCAGGCTTCGTCTATATTTTCTCATGAAAATAATACTCTTCAGAATTCCTCACATGCTTACATTCCTCCTTTGTTTTCCATCGTATCACTGATTTTTCAACTCCGTCTATCATTTGTTTTTCATAAACTTTACCCATATGCTTTTATATGGTGTCAAACTTTAGCTGGAACCTAATTTCCTTGTTATGTTTCCAAGTGCAAATCTTACACCTGTATTTTATTGGAGGCTCGCCTTCAATTGGATTCTCCACTAGTTCAATGAATGGATACTTTGATGCCTAGTTAATTTGAAAATACCTCACTGACTTATCCCACTCCCGATCCTTTTTTTATTGTGGTTCAACCTTTTTTGATATATCCCATTCCGTGCATTATCATCAATGGCATTATCACCCAAGTCGATTATATCATTCTGGCTAACTTGGGCATCTACCAAATAATCTTCTTCAAGATCATCCTGATCTGAGATATCAGGTTTGCCACCGTCTTCAACATGCAGTGTAGGTGGCGAATTTTGTACTTGTACTTGTGATGATGTACCTTCCTAATTTTCACCACAATCTTTTCCAATGCCAAAGTACGAAGACAATGTTCTGCTTTTTGTTGGCATCTCATGGCCTTCCCCACATTCAGGTTTCCTACCCCTCTTCCTGTTCGACATCTCCAACGAAATAAAGGCTGCCAAAAAAATATCAATTTGTTGAAGAAGCAATAATAGACTATAATGTATAATATATGTTTCATTGGCCCTATGACCTACAATCTAGATGTCTGAGGTCTGAATGTCCCCCCAGAGTCCTGACTACTTGGCACTGATGGGTTGCCACTAAATAAAAATGAACTCAACAATGCAAACAAATATAGATAAATTTAGAATAATATTATAACACATCAAAAATATGATCGCTCACCTTTAGGTCACTAGCAGTTGCCAATGCAGTCAACAACAATGATTTTCCTTGCTCTGAAACTTCGCTATTGATCATAATTTAGAGCCTAGAACCCACCAGATTGTGTTGAGATAGATTTGATCTTTGCATGTATTTATACCAATCCTTATATGGTGAATTCTGCAGGAATTTTATATGGTATACAAATATTTGGCAAATCTCACGTAACTATAACACGACTTAAGTAATTTTTGAGGCGATTATAGGTTGTCCAAATACGACTTATGTAATTTTTGAGGCGATTATAGGTCATCCAAAAAATTGGCAAATACAATATAGTTGGCGAAAGTTGGGGTGAATGGAGACACGGGTCGGCAAAATGTCAGGTGAATTGGGTCCTCCTGGCTAACAAATCTTCACATGCCTATAGGCGAATTATGGTCGTCTATTAAGGCAACCTTGGAGAGTGTAGGCGAAAAAATTAAATTTACCGTGTGTCCACCGTATATTGTATTGGCAAAATCATCGCATAGAAACATTTAATTGCATAAAACATATGGCGATCGGGCCGTGACTTTGATGGAAATTGATAATGTTCTGGCGACATGGCCACCCCCAGTCGGTACAAAATATTCGCCATTTCTGACATGGTTGACGTGAAGAATTTGCCATTGGCAAATATTTGCCACTAAAGTAATCTCTGCCTATGACGTGTTAAAACACACATCAACATGTGTCTCTCCCTTTTACAACTCATTTATACGTCCGATACATTTTATATTTCCTATTTCAAAAGTACAAACTTCCAGAAGCCATAACTTGTGAACCGTGTGTCCGATTGACAAACAATTTGAAGCGTCAAAAAGCTTGCAAATTGCTCTATCACCTTGTAAACCACTACACCATTTATGCCCATTTTTAGGGAATTTCAGAGGGTCTAAAGTCCCCAAAATTAAGTTTAAACCTTTAATCGCACCCCTCCAAAATAGAAACTTTAATATCTTCAAAACTAGATGTGATCTTGTGATGAAACTTTACCGGCATTCTTATCTAACCAACCAGAAGCTTCTGGGATAATTTCACAATTTTTCATGCTTAAATGAAAACTTACTATATATAGTAACCTCATGTAAATGCAAGGTTGAGACACCATTTTCCCAATAGGCGGTAAACACTAATGGGTTGACCATTTGATCAATAATTGATAGTAACTGAAAGCGATGCACATGAAGAGGTGACGCGGGCGGAAGCACGAGAGGATCACTTGATGAAAGATTTGGTGGACCTGTGGAAGATTTTCTCACCTAGTACATGCAGAGGGAAGCTCGGGAGAGAGTTGTCCCTGAAGGCATGATACGTGGCGAACTCACTGTCAACCCTATTTTATTTGATCTTCTCAAGAGCCTTCCGAGGTTGTTGGCACGAAACCTCATTGAATGACAAGACCAAAGGGAGGAAAGAAATCATGAACATTGTCGATAACAAATATTGTAGAGGTATGAAGAATGCAACCATAGGGAAGAGGAAGAGAGGGATATGAGAAAACATCATACCCCTAGAAATTAATGCCCCTACAACCGAACAAAGACTGATGATGTACTAGTACCACCTAAGAGGTAGGGGAAGGATTAGTACGGAGATCCCTCTTTATAAGAGAACAAAGTGAGAAGACACGACGGCTAAAGGAAATTGTTGAAGGCTCGGAGGGTCTACAAAAGTGAAGTAAGAGTCAGAGTGTGAGTCGAATCTATAGTTGGGAAAGGCATAAACCATGTATGTGGAACCAGTTGGTAGAGGTTGCAAAGAACTTACCACTTCTAGATGTAGCAGAGGAAGATCTCGTTGACTAGTCCACACACTCAACATTGAGTGAAGAGCCTAGAACTGAGTCTGAGAACAACCTATTCGAACACTTCGAATGTGACAAAGAGGTAGTATGAGACCTTGAGGGCAAGGTTGTTGAAGTTTTTGAAACCAATCTATATAGAATCAGGAATCTATCTCTGGTGGAGCTGTAAAAAATAAGATGGTCTGAGCCAAAGACTCCAGGAAGGAGAGAATATGGAAATGAAGGTGACCAAGGTGCACAAGACACAAAAGGTGGATGCATAGAGAGCTCGCGCATGGTCAAGAGTGCAAGAAAGGAACTGGAATGCGAAGACCAAAATGATTCAATTTGGTCAAATGCATACAATACCTTATAGGTGACACAGGTGACAGGTTGGAAGACCCTGTGCGACATTGTAAAACATGTATAACGATATGGGAGGCAAATGGCCAGGATGACCAGGACTACTGGCTAAAGGAATTTCTTGCTACCCTTTGAGGGATTTCTATTGACTAGTACATAGACCTCGCCCAGCACAAGACAAGATGGAGTGATCTGAAGAAGGCATTCTAGGAGGAATTCAAATTACGGAGGGATGACAATGAGATTGTGGCCGAAATCTACAATACCAAGCAAGGCAAAAGTGAAAGTGTTCGAGCTTACAATCATAGGCTGAAAGAATTGTTGAACAAAATGGAACACCAACAGGCCAATGGCTTGAAGAAAAGATGGTTTGTGGAAGGATTTTTTGGTCCCTGAGAAGAAAAATGAAAGTGGTCCCTCTGTCATCGTACGATGAATCCTATAACTGGGGAATGGATATTGAAAGCGAAAACAAAATATCCAAAGGGAAGAAAAGGGTGAGTGATGATGACAGTACGGATGGAAGTAGCGATGGAGAGTCAAAGACTATACAGTACCTATGGAAGGATATGCTTCAGATGATGAAGGAATTGACGACAAGGAGGGAGAGTGGCAAGGAAAACAAAGAAGTGTGGTGTGTTGATTGCAAAGTAGAAGGTCATACCAAGGGCACTTGCTTGAAAAAATTGTTCTATGACATCTGTCAAGTACTGGGCCATTCCACCAAGGAATGTCCATACAAATTGAAAACAAGTAGTACACAAGTGCTCTACGCCCAAGGGGAATAGGATACCCCACCAACTATACAACTCAAAGCACCAGCAAAATCTGATGCCTCACTAGGAGGGTTGTAAAATATTGATGTTATGCTAAATAGAACAAAAAGAGAAGAATATGAAAACTAAAGGAAGACAATGAAAGATAAAGGAAGCTTACAACCAGTCCACGATTGAAGCCTCCAACAAAATGAACTCCTTCCCTTGATCATGGACTTGCACATAGAGAAAAGGGAAAATGTTGGGGTTGTGTTAAGAGGTTTGCCTCAATTAGACTCCCGCTTCGGTGTTTCCACCTCCATGGATAGCCAAGATAATAGCCACAAATGAAAGGAAAAATGATAAAGATGAAGTTATAGATAACCAAGACAATTGATATGCTAGTTGGAAATAATAGATATGCAACCAAAGAAAGATAGAAAGAGAATTCCCCTTCAGCGCTCAAGAAACTATCACTTGGATGAATGAAGTTGTGTTCCAAGATCTTTCCAAAGACTGTGATACTGGTGGATGCTAGATATAAAACCTATAAGAGAGATGTACAAACCATGCCAAGAGCTTGAGAAATTCACCAAGTGGTCAAGTAGTCCCAAAAGCCTTTCAAATGAGTGAAATATAGACCTCTAGGAAGAATATTGATGTTGGTGGCCATAGACAAAGGCGTTACGAACTCCTCCAAGCGCAGACATAACACTCAAACAACCATGTATGGGCTGACATATTCGTAGAACGCTAGTGCAACATGCAAACATCTCCACGACGCGCTAGTTTCCATGAGTTGAATGATTAACATGGTCAGGAAGAGGCAAGATTCTAAGCTGACAAGGAAATCCATGCGGACAAATGGATAAGGAGATGAAGAATGTTTCCAATTAGCTTAAAGTGAGGTGCCTATGTGGTGTGGAATTGCACGAGGTACAATTTACAACATTACATTTAGCCCCCACTTTAGCGAGCATATCTTTATCAAGAGATGCAAAGATAAAGTAGAGTGATGTTACTAAGATTGCAAAGGGGAAGCAAAATTTGCCAACTAGATGAAGTTGCCTCTAGTGAGATAAAACTTGAAATTGGATCAGATTTTGCTAGGTTGCTTCATCACATATATGTTAGCTGCAGAGAAACATGTTAGACGAAAAAGCGATTAGACACATAACAGACAAGATAGTGTAATAGAAACAAATCCCTCTTAATGGAGGAAAACCCCTATTACAAAAGATACAGGATAGCAACTACTGGGATGAAAAGGATGGTGTTGGTATGGGTAGCAAAGTGTGTTGTGATAGATATCCATACAATAGGGCGACTGCAGATTGATTTGATATGCAATGGATTGGCCCCCACAAAAGGCAATAAGATAGATAGGTCAAGTGGTTTGGCCCCTACCAAGGCAAACAAAATAAATAGATCAAGTGGTTTGGCCTCCACCAAGGCAAACAAGATAAATAGATAATCAAGTGTACAAATGTAGATTATGCAAATATGATAGCCCCCCTTAGAATGGTATGTATGAAAGGCATGCTAGCTAAGGAGAAGAAATGTTGTGTCATGTTAACATAGAGAGATGTTCCTATGGAATGTCACCCTTGATGGATGACATGTGAGACCATAACATCAACAAATCAAAAATGCAAGATGACAGGGGGATCCGATTATTTGGTTTCAAAACCCATAGCAATAAGATAAAATAAATAGTATAGCTAAAAATGAATGTTTTATCATAATGCCAAAGTTCTCGGATCGGAAGGAGACATGAAAACAAAGATTAAAAAAAAATTTGAGTCAAGATGGAAGAAGGCCTAAATGCCCTCAATGCTTTGCATCATCCTCAAATGTCAAAAAACAAGATATGGCTTAGAGAAGAAATATATTTAACGAAGAGAAGAAGTTGTATGACAGAAAATCCCCTATTTTTGAGTACCTACAGAGCAACTTGGGTCCTTTAGGAGAGCACACCATATAAAGATAGTTAACCTCTCATTTCCAAGCACCAACAGATTGACTTGGGTCCTCTAGGAGGGAACAAATATGTAAAGCAATAACATGGGAACACAAACATACAAACATGTTAAGTTACAAGATAAGAAAAGCATTGTCCTAGAGGTTATCTAATGTAGGAGCACCAGAGTAGTTCAAACCGGCACTTGGATTTGATCCCGGTGAGACATCGATCCCGATATTAGTCCAGTATTGGTGTGTTCTTACCGGTTGGTTTTGTAGTGTATGGAGTGAAGATGATGTTGGCATATGATGAAGCAGTGATAATGTATGTTGTCATTGATGTCAATAAGTGAACTAGTGTATGGTGCTCAAGTAGGTGAATCGGTATGAACCAGTGTGAAGACTAGAAGCGGCTATAGTCAACCGGGATGGAGTGAACCGGTGTCGAGGTTCACAGTTTTACTACTGGTTTGTAGTCTCAGTTCAACTCGAGGGTTTTTGGTTTGGCGATCTAACTTGTGCGATGCAACCGATGAACTTCTGTGATGAGTTAGTTAAGAGATGAGGATGAGAGCGAGATGCCACGTCAGCTATGTGCATGTGAAGAATCTCTTTGAGGATCTTGCGTGTGAAGAGCGAATGCATTTAATGTGTACCTCGGGAATGTGCGTTTCTCTTAGCCGTGTGTGAAGAACGTGTGATGAGTTACTGATTTCTAGGTGCGATGAAGATTGGACGATGCAGAATAACTTGAGATCTTTCTTAGATTGTTTTATTATATGCAATGCATTTTAACGGTCAGGATCAGACCGCTTATAACTAAAAAACTTAAATGTTTAGGGTTTAGGGTTTAGGGTTTATGCTACCGACCTAATTGTTGTCTATAAGGTCGATGATATTTGTTATTGTTTGTATTGGAAAAATTTGTGTTTATGTCTATGTGTTTGAGACTTGATACTTGCCAAACCAGAGTAAGGAGTTTGCAGAGTGTGATTGCAGAAGAGAGGAACTGAAAAGGATCTGCCTTAGCAAAGTAGTGTTGTTATCAGATCGGAGTTTTATCTGTTGTCTTCTAACCATTTCAATAGAAATAAAATCCCTTGACTGTGTAGCTTTAACAGGTTTGTTGCAAATCCTCTAACCAGGTGACTCAAGCTCATTGAGTTCTTTAAATCCTCTAGTGAGGTAACCTTTAACAAGGTTTCAACCTTTAATAGGGTTTATAGCCATCCCTTAACCGGGTGATCCCTAACAGGATCGGTTCCTAACAGAACCTTATTGTAAAGTCTTTAACCGGACTAAGCTCCTAATAAAGCAGACTTCAAAAGAGTTCAAAAACAAGTTTGTGGGTATTCATCTCCACCGTGGTTTTTCCCATTTGGATTTCCACGTGAAAAATTTGTCTGTCATGGGCTATGTATTTTTCATGTGATGATTGAGTAGTTTTTGTTCAGTTGAATATGCATGCAGAGCTAATGGTTGTGATATTACTAATGCAACTCATGCATGATCAAACAAACTGGTAAAATAGCTATCTAGATTTAAGAATTGTTGGATGTTATTTGAAGTAGTTTTGTTTTACTGATTTAGCTGTCTGAAGCATTTCTATTAACCTGTATTGCTATGTTAAGTACAGTGGTATAGACAATCGGTTATCAATGTTTAAAGAGTGTCAAAATATTGAAGCAAGTTTTTGTGTGTACTGATTCACCCCCCCCCCCTCGTAGTACCAGTTAGGGTATTAGTTTTTCATCATTATTCATTAGATGAATCAGGTTGCAGGTGGTTCTCATAACTTGCATATCATTGAGAAATGTTGTTTTGGGCCTTATTTGATGTTTCCAGAGGAGCGTGCGAAGTTTTATGCATTTGAAGATGTTGTTGGTGATTTGGGCCGACATGTTATCATTTACACGTTTCATCATCAACCGGTTGGTCTTCGGCCGACTTGATTGAGTTGTTATCACTTGTGAATGGTATAAAGGGAAATCTTAGAAATTCATTTTGGAGGACAGAGGTCGGAGGAAGAAGAGATTGAGTAAAGATGTAGTTTCCAGAGAGATTCTGGTCTGGGGGGACTGGAGTCCGGATGGACTAAGGTCCAGATTAGTGCAGAACAATGTAGACTGTTACAAGAGACCAAGATTTTGGTTCGAGGGGACTAAAGTCTGGATGGACTGAGGTTCGAATCAATGCAGAATAGTGCAGAATATTACGGGAGACCAAGATTATAGTCTGGAGGGACTAAAGTCCAAATGGACTAAGATCCAGATCAGTGTAGACTATTACTAGAGACCTATTTATCGAGTAGAAGATCTGTGGATCTTAGATTTGTGTTGTATGGATTGTTTTGTAATCCTGGGCTACGGTCCAACATGTGTAGCTGCTGAAGGCTTATGTAATTTTGTAAATGGTTGTAATGATGGATTTATCCATTACTGGTTATATCTTGTGTTACTTCTACCGGTTAGGGTTTCTTACAAATTATATATTGTATACTGTTACCGGTTGTTGGTATCTTGCATGGTGTTTTGTATTATAGGCTACAAGGTGGGGATGTCCTTCATTGGATATCCCTACCTTGACTACATCAAATGGTATCAGAGCTGGTTTGTAAACCTATTGATCGAAGAAGACCTGATTATGTACCAGTTGGTTGGAAAGGAAGGTGAGGCAGCTTGTAGACTTGTTCAGATCATCAAACGTGAGGCAGTGCAAGGCTTGCAAGTAGACTGCCAAACCTAGAGCTTGAGCTTGAGGCAGTTAGTGGGTGGAGACTTGAACATATTGTCGAACCAGATCAAGTGATGGTACTCACTTTTCAATTAATCCCAAGAGTCTAATGTAGGAGCACCAGAGTAGTTCAAACCGACACTTGGATTTAATCTCGGTGAGACATCGATCCCGTTATTAGTTCGGTAATGGTGTGTTCTTACCGGTTGGTTTTGCAGTGTATGGAGCGAAGATGAATCGGGTTGCAGGTGGTTCCCATAGCTTGCGAATCATTGAGCGATGTCATTTTGGGCCTTGTCCGATGTTTCCAGAGGACCGTGTGAAGTTTTATGCATTTAAAGATGTTCTTGGTGATTTGGGCCGACATGTTATCGTTTACACATTTCATCATGAACCGGTTGGTCTTTGGCCGACTTGATCGAGTTGTTATTGCTTGCAAATGGTATAAAGGGAAATATTAGAGATTCATTTTGGAGGACAGAGGTCGGAGGAAGAAGAGATCGAGAAAAGATGTAGTTTTCAGAGAGATTCTAGTCCAGGGGGACTGATCAAGTCCAAATGGATTGAGGTTCGGATCAGTGCAAAACAGTGTAGAACAATGCAGACTGTTACCGGAGCTCAAAATTCTAGTCCGGGGGGACTGAAGGCTACATGGACTGAGGTCTAGATCAGTGCAGTGTTGGCATTATGTGAACTCGTAGTATGAAGACATGATGACATTGTATGTTGTCATTGATGTCAATATGCTGAAGAGTGAACCGGTATATTGAAGTTTGCAATTGGCAAGAGAACCGGTATGATTGTGAACCAGTATATGTGCTAAAGTGAAGCGGTATGATTATGAACCGGTATATGTGCTAAAGTGAAGCAGTATGATGGTGAACTGGTATGTTGGTATGGGAACCGGTACATGAAAGCTTTGTATGACTACCAGTTGGTAGTCTCAACTTCAGGGTTTCCGATTGATGTGTTCCAAGCCTATGTGACTCAACCGATGATAGTGTGTGATGAGTTAGCATTGTAATGAAGAATAGATCGTGTTGCCACATCAGCCTTGTGCACGTGAAGGATCTTGCATGAAGGAGATTAATCCTATCTACCTCAGGAATGTGCGAAGTCTGTAAACAGTGAAAATACGTGATGGGTTATCAGCTGCCATGAATGTGGTGGAGAACGAACGATGGATAATGTCTTGAGATCGGTTCAAGACTGTTGCATTTAATGCAATATGCTCAACAGACAAGATTGAACCGTTTGAATTGCTTAACCTAAAAAGTTTAGGGTTTAGGGCTTATGCTATCGACCTATCTGTTTCCCATAAGGTCGATGTTGTGTTTCTTTCTGAGGTTGTTGGAAAATGTTGTGTGTGTATCTAAGTGCAGAGATACACAATTCTTGCCAGACCAGATAAGAGGATTGATACCTGCAGAGTGTGAGTGTAGAAGGAGAAGAGGAACTAAAGTGGATTTGCATTGGCATTGAGTGTTGTTACCAGATCATTGTAATACCTGTTGATCTCTAACCACCTCAACAGTTGAAAAATCCCTTAACAGGGTAGCTTTAACCAGCTTGCTGTAAATCCTTTAACAGGGTGACTCAAATTCATTGAGTTCTTGAAATCCTCTAACAAGGTAACCTCTAATAGGGTTTAACCCTTGACCGGGTATTTAGCCATCCCTTAACTGGGTGATCCCTAGCAAGATCGGTTCCTAACAGAACCTGTTGTAATAAGTCTTTAACCGGACTAGGCTCCTAATAGAGTGGACTTCTAAAGAGTTCAAAAATATCTTGTGGGTATTCATCTCCACCATGGTTTTTCCCAGTTGGGTTTCCACGTGAAAAATCTGTGTGTCATGTGTGGTGTTTTTCATGTGATGGTTTAAGTGATTTGTGTCTAAAGGTAAATCATGTTGAACTAGATGTTATTATATTTCTGATGATAGATTACCTGTTCATGCATAAGGGTGAAATGGAAGTATGGTATTAGGTTAAGTGGAAAGCTAAGTGATTAATCGGTTAATGCTTGTCACAGTCATTCTTAGCTTTACTGGTTGTACTCTGTTTCAGACCGGTGTTACTATTTGCCAGTCATTTGCAGTGTTTACTATCTAACCGGTTTGAGGAAAGTGTTTTTGTCAGTACTGATTCACACCCCCCCCTCTCAGTATGGTTTGGTGCTAACTATTCATCATTGAGTTATCATGCAGATTGTTACTGGAGACCAAGATTCTGGTCTGAGGGGACTGCAGTTCAGATGGACTGAGGTCCGGATCAGTGTAGAATAATGTAGACTATTACAAGAGACCTATTTGTCGAGCATAAGATCTGTGGGTCTTAGATTTGTGTTGTATGGATTGTTTTGTAATCTAAGAAAAGAAAGGTTCCTGGTTGGAACTTATAACAAGTTGCAGATGAGAAAGTTTGGACCTTGCAAGATTTTGAGAAAGTTTAGTTGTGGAAATGCATATGAAGTGGATTTACCAGATAGTCTGAGTATTTCACCTGTGTTTAACATTAAAGATCTTCATCAGTATCATGAACAAGAATCAGTGAGGACAGTATTGCAGAATTGGAGAAACAGTTGCCCTGAAAGGAACCGGATCAGATTGGAGACATTTTGAACAATAGGATTGGGCGTAGTACCCAGAGCAGACAGTATAAAGAGTATCTTGTGAATGCTGGTATTTGACTAAACTAGTATATGATTGATTGGTGAATGTGATGAAGAGATTGAGATTCATGTTTGATGACTAAGTTTGTGTTATCATCGATGGCAACAATGTTTTTGTATTCATCTAAGTCTTGGTAGCCAACCGGTAAGGTATAATTGGTATAGATGTCAGTTTTACAAAGAATTGATAATTAGGATCTCAACTGGTAAATTGAGATAGAGTTTCATTCCAACAACCGGTACAGGAAATTCATGAAGAGTTGGATGATGCAGTTTTACAGTGATGTTAGTGATAGGTATTTGGAGATATGTTCTCAGCCACATTGGCAAATTCAACTGGATGAGCGAGATTTAGTTTACAGAGAAGACAAACTGGTAGAAAACTTAACGGGTAGTGATATAGTCACTTAAATTGGTAAAACGACACAAGTTTTAATTTGTTATGTCAATGGCCAAGATATGTAAAGAGTGTGATGTTAGTTTGTCTCAATTCATTGAACTTAGGAAATTGTTCCAAGGTTGTAGCCAACTAAATATATTTTTTTATAAAAAGTGTGATGAGGTATAAAGTCGGTATGTGTGTAATGAGAGATTTCATGAGCGAATATTGTGAATGAGATTGTGTGGTGATGAGGGAAGGTATGTAATGAAGTTTTGTTGAAGTTTTAAGGATCCAAAGTGGATCTTATCAGATACAAAAGGTGTTACTTGAAGATCTTTTCACTGTTGTTTTCCTAATAGTTTGTAGCAGCAAAATCCCCTAACTGAGTAGGTCCTAACAGACCTTAATCTATAAATCCCCTAGCAGGGTAGCTCTGAATCAGAGTCTCAAATCCTCTTGTGAGCTTGATTCTAACAGGTCATTGCTCCTAACAGGGCTTATCATTTAAATCCCTTAACCGGGTGACTCCTAACCATGTTTTATCCTAATAGGGCATAGTCGTAAGACCTCAACCAGTCAAGATTTCTATTCTACAGATAGTGAATCTTGTGGGTACCAACTCCAACTGTGGTTTTTCCCTTTTGGGGTTTCCACGTATAAATCTCTTGTGTTATGTGGAATTTTTTTTATTGGGCATTAGCTTATGTGGTGATATTTCTTATATTCTTGATAAGTATTAAGTTTTTAAAGTTGGTGATCATATTTATATTGTTTTTTCTTCCACTGATTCACCCCCCCCCCTCTCAGTGCCTTATAAGTTCATCAATTGGTATCAGAGCCAACCTTCTTTGAGGCTTAATTGCTTGGGAAGGATCCCTAAGGCAGACATAGGGGCTATGAGTTATAGAGAGATGTCTCATAAATTTGTTGAAACTGAGGAAGCCCTAGAAACGTTGAGAGGCAAGTATAAAACTTCACTTGCTAAAAGGAAAGAGCTTACTGAACAACTGTTGGAAGTCTTTGGAAGCAGCTCTTATAATGAAGCAAACATAGATGCATTGGTTGAGGGAGTGGAGAAACTAAATGGTGAGAAAACTAACTTGAGGAGAGAGCTTGAAGACCTAACTATCCAGATGAGTCAAGAACTTGAAGCAAGGAGGGCAGCTGAAGACAAGATCAAAGAGAAAGATCATGAGATCTTTAAGATAAATGAGGAAAATGACACTCTATATGCACACTGGCATGAGGAAAACAAAGAAAAACAAGAGATAAAGGTAGAACTGGATATGGTAATGTCTCTTAGAGAGACTCTCATGAAAAGCAATGAAGATCTTACAAAAGAACTTGATGATGCTAATGAGAAGCTTGCAAAGTTTAACAAAAGTTCTACCATGCTTGATGAACAGATCCAATCTCAAAGGATGAACGGTGATACAACTGGATTGGGTTACAATACATTTGAGAATGGTGAGCTTTCTGGTAGTAAGGTCAACATGCATGAAGGTAAACCTGCTCCTAGGACTCAGAAACCCACCAGTAAGAAATCCTATAAGCTTGTTTGTTTCAATTGTCATAGCTAGGACATACTACTAATGTTTATAGAAACAGATCTCATGTTGCTAATGGTTATAGACCCAATACTAATCAAGGATATAAGCCTAGAACCTTTAATGGTTATTGTTTCACTTGCAACATGCATGGATGTAAAGCTATTGAGTGCAAGTATGGATCAAATAATCCTACTCCTCATATAAGTCATAGGTCTAGTGGTGGTTGGCAGAGAACCTTTGATGACCAGAGAAGTCCTAACTGGCAGAGACCCTATGCTAACTAGTCTAGTCCCTATGAGATGGAGATGAGAATGAATGTGGTGTGCAAAATCTGTCATAACTACGGTCATGTAGCTTTGAACTACAGAAGAAGGACTGGTAGAGGCAATATTGGACCTTGAAGAGCATCTGGTATGGCTTGTTATCATTGTCATAAACTAGGACATCTGGAAAAGTTCTGCAGAGCGAGAGTGAACAAATTGGTGAATCAATCTGTTGACCGGAAAGGGAAGATGAAAGTTGATGTGGAGGAGACCAGAGCTTAAATGAATAGAATCTAGAAAAAGAAGGATGATGAGATAACCAAATTCAAATCATCTGAAGATCATGTTTCTTCACCTAGTGTGGAAAACCCTTCACTGGAAAATTAAGTTGTTTAAAAGCTTAGGGGGAACTTAATGTTAGATCCATTTCAGAACCCCCTGAAGGAGCATGAGGTAGGTCAAATCTGCATACTTTGATGTAATGTGATGTTACGAAATGATTATCTGTTCAAACCAGTAGGTTTGATGTGTTATGTGAATCGGTATTGTGTTTTAAGATATTTTAGGGTTTTACCAGTAATGGCATTTAATGTGGTAGATAATGGGCAAATAAAAGGAACTTTTTGAATTTTATTTGTCACATTGCATTTGTTTTAGCACTTGGAGAACGAGTAGAGAATAATAGAACTTGTGTTTACAACATCTAACCAGTTTGATGGAGATTCAAAGTGATCTAGTGTGATTTGAGATCAGCAATTGGTTTAGTGAGCTTTGTCGATGTCTAAAACCCTAAGTGCGGAAGCGGAAAAAGGTATTTATCAGGAATTTTGTTTTTTGAAGATTGATTTGTTGAGAATGGATACACCACATCTAGTTGATGTTACGAATAGGCCACGACCTGAATTCAAAAGACATCCTTTTGAATCTAAAGAAATTGATCCTGTCAAAGCCCTATATGTAGTTCCTTACGGTGTTTTAAATGTTGAAGATGTTAGATCATTTTACCATTGCAAATTGGAATATTTGGGTATGGTTGCTATTTTTTATCAATATAGAGCACTGTGTGATGAGAATGGTATTTTGAAGGATCATTACAAGAAGGTTACCGACAAAGGGTTTCATCATGCACTTAACTTCATTGATGATTTTGTAGATGAACATGTTAGATATGTTCTTAGAAGGATACATGATTAGTTTATGTGGCTGGACTGACCACATAAAATTTCTAAGGAAGCCATTCACGCTATCACCCGACTTTGTGCCACTGGTGAGGTCCCATTACTCAAATCTGTTCCAAAGAATGATGTAGAAAAGCTAATAGGATCCAAATGGGATAGCAGAGCAATGAGAGTGAACAATATCAGTGATCCGATAGTGAAATATGCTTCAATGGTGAGTGGTTATAGGATATACTACTCAAGCATGATGAATAGTGTACTGGTAGCTGCTACTCATACTACTTACCAGATGATCAAAGAAGATGTTGATTATAATCTATCTGAAGCATTGAGAAGTCAATTGATGCTGAACCTAGAGGCCATTAAGAAGGACAAAAGATTAAGGTTCAAATTTGGTCAACTCATTCTTGGTCTATTCTTTTATTTTCAAAATTCTTTTCCTGGTATTGGTGATATTCAATGGATTGGAGACACACCTGCTTTTATGCAAATGAAGAATAGAATTAGGATGCTTGGTAATGATTTTGATAAGATTGCATGGGGATACTTCAAGGATTTTAGAAGAAAATGCATCCAAGAGAAAGGATGCTAGAAAAGGTAGTTAATCGGTATGTAAACACAATTTTCTTTATGGTGGACATAGATACTTGCATGATGGAGGAATTTGAGCCCCAGACTACATGGTTGATGCCCATGGGATATGAAGTAGATAAAGATCTTTTTGTTGCATATGCTGACATTTTCTCATCCAACCGGTAGATACAATAGCAGAATGTTTTGGCACTTACAAGGAGAATCCCTTCAAGTGCACTCAGAACTTAACCAACCGATAATTGCAAAGAAGGTTAGAAAGGAAGTTGAAGCCTTTGCTAAGAAAGCAAGATTCACAAAGGAAGCTATTACTGAAGCAAAATAAAAACATGTTGCCCAACAAGCTGGAACATCTAGTACTCCAATTGGCACAAGGGAAAACTACGGAAAAAGAGAAACCAACAACTATTAAGAAAGGGAAACCAACAGAAAAATCATCAAAGATTCAATTCCAGAAAAGAGGAAAGGTTGTTGATCCTCCAACTCCACCAATTAAAATAGGTAAAAGAAAGAAGCAACAAGCACAAAAACCAGCATTGGCAGATGCAGATGATGAAGACACTGAATTTGAGAAAGAGAAGAAAGTCCTAAGGACCAGTTGTAAGAAATCTAAGGTTGTTGGAACCTCCACTGTTAAATCTTCGAAGAAACCGGTAAATAAACCTACTTCTCTTGATAAACTGTTAGGAAGTCTTAAGGAATATGGTGTTCTTAAGGGATTGAATAAATTGTATGATAATCTTGGTGAGAATGAACAAAGGTTAATAGAAGATGCAATAGTTTATATGATGAATAAATATATTAAAGCCCTTATTGAATTGCAAGGGAAAATTTCAAATTATTTATACAACAAAATTGATGGAAGGTGGCAAGCTGCAATGAAGCAGGACAAAGAATTTGTTGAGTACACACTCAAAAATCTTCAACCAGACGCCACAAAGGAAGAATTAGATGATATTTTTTTGAAAGAAAAATCTTCCTTTAGATCTAAGAGAAGAATGACAAGGACGTTAATCGGTAAGACCCAATCAGTCCAGCAAGAGACTGAAATTTTGTTAATGAAATCTTTGGGTCTAATTCCTACTGAAGAGGAATATGATGAGGGTGATGATCCTGAAAATCTTAAGGGTGAAGATTTTCCTGAAGGTGTTAAACCTACTGATTTTGCGCACGATGACATTGTGTTAGATGATCAACTAGTGAACACACAAACTGAACCATTGTTTATACCCGATGATGATAATGTTGATAATACTGTTGATAATATAGATGTGTATGGTATAGATGTTCAGATGTCTAAAAAACATGAGAAGAAACAGGAACAAGAAGGAAAGAAAGATGAAGAATAAAAGAAGGATGAGGAGCCACCGGTAGATAATCAGGTTGTAGATACTCAACCGCCACTGGTAATGGACATTAATGAAGATAAGCAAGAAGAGAAGACAGAAGAAACAGAAAAGGAAAAGGAAGAAGAGAAAATTGAAAACAAAGAGGGAACATAGGAGAATAAGACAAAAAATATTGAACCTATAGTGACACCTTTGTCATTTGATTCTAAGAAGAAAGTTGTTGATGAAGAAGATGATGATGCATTAAGCATCCAAGGACCCCTGAACATGGATAAACTGATTTCTACTGAGTTGATGGAGATTGAAACTTCCATGCAATCCCAAGCTAAAAAGAAGAGAATGGAAGAACAACATAAGGAGGCATAGACCATAAGGAATATAGTAGATATTTTGTCTAGTCTCCTACCGGAGACTGGTACAAGAAATTTTGCAAAAACTATTGACAAGCTTGGACAACTTGTTTCTGATGCTAGAGAGTAGACGAAGTCATTAGAGGATGCAACTTATGTGAATGTGGAGAAAAACTACAAGAAGAAAAGAACAAAGCACTTAATGTCTGAAATTGATAAAGAAAAAGTGGCTCTTACTGTTAATAAGGATTATTTGAAGGAAGCATTGAAAACCAGAGGTAAAATCCTCTCTACTGTTTCAACATTTTCCTTATTTTGTGATGATTTGAAGAAGAAAAGGGAAGAAGGTGAGCATGAACTTGAGGCTCTAAGTGAGTCATTTATACCCCTTAATGACTCTGCCATTCATTTTTTAAGAATAGTTGTAGAACTTCAGCACAAGCTGAAAACCTGAAATTATATGAGAAGGAACAGGTGAAGAGAGTTAGATCCCTGCAGGAACTTCAAACACAACTTATACCGAAGGCCGAAGTCTTAAAGCAAGCATACAAGTAATCTGAAGCCATTCTTGCTACAACTAAAATGAGCACTGTTGATGCAATGGAGGAGCTAGCTGGACAAATAAAGACTCGTGTGGAGATCATAGGCATAATTTTAGAAACATGGCACAATGACTTTAAAAATTTGAAGTCTCATTTTAGTGATGTTTTTTCCACAATTCATGTGTAAAGACTTAATGACTCTTATATCTATATATATGCTCTGATGCAAATTTTTATATCACATGTATTTTTATTTTTCATTTGGCATTGTTGTCAAAGGGGGAGTAAGAGTTGAATCAAAATTTTGTATGTAATAAGTATGAGTATTGTACTTGTTTGTTATAGCATACAATTGCTAAGGGGGACTATATGTCATGTACTCAATTTTTGTTTTGCACACTTAGTTAACAAAATTTTTCCTAAGTGTTGCCATCAATGTCAAAGGGGGAGATTGTTGGCATTTGACTAAACCGATATATGATTAATTGGTGAATGTGATGAAGAGATTGAGATTCATTTTTGGTGACTAAGTTTTGTGTTGTCATTGATGGCAACAATTTTTTTGTATTCATCTAAGTCTTGGTAGCCAACAGGTAAGGTATAATCGATACAGATGTTAGTTTTACAGAGAACTGGTAATTAGGATCTCAACCGGTAAATTGAGACAGAGTTGCATTCTGACAAACGGTATAGGGTATTCATGAAGAGTTGAATGATGTGGTTTTACAACAATGTTGGTGACAGGTATTTGGAGCTATGTTCTCAACCGCATTCGTAGATTCAACTAGATGAGAAAGATTTAATGTACAGAGAAGACAAACTGGTAGAACACTTAACTGGTAGTGATATAGTCACTTAAATCAGTAAAACGACACAAGTTTTAATTTGTTATGTCGATGGTCGGCATATGTAAAGCGTGTGATGTTGGTTTGTCTAGATTCATTGAACTTAGGAAATTATTCCAAGGTTGTAGCCGACTTAATGTAAATGTTTATAAAAAGTGTGATGAGGTATAAAGTTGGTATGTGTGTAAAGAGAGATTTCATGAGCGAATATTGTGAATGAGATTGTGCGGTGATGAGGAAAGTTATGAAATGAAGTTTTGTTGAATTTTTAAGGATCAGAAGTGGATCTTATCAGATACAGAAGGTGTTACTTGAAGATCTTTTCACTGTTGTTTTCCTAACAGTTTGTAGCAGCAAAATCCCCTAACCGGGTAGGTCCTAACAGGCCTTAATCTATAAATCCCCTAGTAGGGTAGCTCTGAATCAGAGTCTCAAATCCTCTTGTGAGGTTGATCCTAACAGGTCATTGCTCCTAACAGGGCTTATCATTTAAATCCCTTAACCGGGTGACTCCTAACAAGGTTTTCTCCTAACAGGGCATAGTTGTAAGACCTTAACTGGTCAAGATTTCTATTCTATAGATAGTGAATCTTGTGGGTACCAACTCCCACTGTGGTTTTTCCCTTCTGGGATTTCCATGTATAAATCTCTTGTGTTATGTGGAATTTCTTTTATTGGGTATTAGCTTATGTGGTGATATTTCTTATATGCTTGATAATTTTTAAGTTGTTAAAGTTGGTGATCAGATTTATATTGTTTTTGCTTGCACTAATTTAACCTCTCCCCCTCTCAGTGCCTTATAAGTTCACCAGTGAAGTGGAAAGACAAACTAGTTGAAGATTCATCTTAGATTTCTGAAGCAAAGGTAGACCACCTTGGTTTTCCTCTAACCCTAGTGAAGTGAGAGACTCACTTTTTCAACAACCTGGGATGTCTGATGCAGGAGCATCCCCAGTTCATAGCAATCTTGCATCAACCAAAAATACTTATTTTATGTTTTTCTTTTTGTTTGCAATTTCAACATTTATTTATGTGTTTCCTAGATTTGGCTCACCGGAACATGTGGAGTTGGATTTTTCTTGAAGACTTGATCATCTTCCTTTTTCCCAAACTGTGGAGCATTTGGATCATTTTTCGGCAAGTTATTGCTACCGGTTTCCGAGACAGTTTTTTGTTACCGGTTGCCTAGACCTATTTGTATTGGTGATCTACCGGATCTTTTCCATAGCTTGCGGAGCCCTGAGAGTTCATTCCGATGTTCCTTGGCATGTGGCCGACCTTTCCCCGTGATCTAAACTTCACCCTTTGTATTTTCTGGAGGAATTTCTTTGGCAGGGGTCGACCTTGTTGGTTTTACACGTTAGGTCTTTTTCTTCGGGTTTTGATCCCTTTCTAGTCCAACCGGATCCCCTTGGATCATATAAATCATTTTAATAGAGCATTAGAATGTAATTCAAAGAAGTTAGATAGAGCATAAAAGATATATCTTAAGATTTGAGGTCCCGATTGTGATCTATTTTGTATTTTGAGCATGTTTTAGTAGGCCTGTGAGACGGTTACTGTAACCCGATTGTTACCGGTTGGTTGTAATCAGTTTTCATGATATAATTCAATCTGTTCTACATTGCCTCTATCATGTCCTTGTGTTTACTTTTGTCGACCGGTCTGGACTGATCTCTTTGAGTTCCCTCCTAGCCGGTGACTACTTCATTATCCCATAGGAGATCATCATCCTCCTAATATAGATCATATGGGGAAGGAGGATGAGCCCAGAGAGGAACCACCGCAAGGGAAACACTAGGTGCATCACCAACAACTAGAGCAAGGGATGAAGAAGCTTCAACATCCGCGTCCACAAGCTCAAAAGAGGCAAGAGTCAATAAGTGGGTGAAGATCATAGATAGTGTCGAGATATCCTCCAATGAGTCGAACAAGCACTAGTACATTCAGAGCTAATTTTTGATGGTCGATTGTCAGATTTGGGACTAATTTTCGTCGGAGTGCTGACAAAAGTAGCCATCAAAAACTCATCATTGGATTTATCGACAATGCCCTGACCATCAGAAATACAACAATCCCATGGACTCTGCCGACGGTGGACATGATCGCTCTTCCTATTAAAAAAGTTGTCGGACATGCAGCATCGCCGACGGATGCTTCAGTAGATTTCATCGCAAAGCCAACAGTAATTTGGAACTTCGCATCGACGGTGATGCTGTTTGTCCGATGCTTGTGTCGTCGGTCTATTCGGAGGCATTGACGATCGCCCGACTACGAAGTGTCATTGCACGTACAGCATCCTCGTCGGATGTTTGTGTGGTTTGAGTCGAAAGTGCGATGACTCCAGAACATTTCACCAACGAGAACGTTGTATGTCCGTCGATTTCATCATCGGTGGAAAGCTTGTTATTTGTCATAATTCCGACGATGATAATATTTTTATCAAAAAAAATTATTATTATCCAGTCATTGATATGTACAGTGAATGATATTCTACCCCCACCACCTACCAGTAGGGGGCATAGGTTTGAGGCACATGGTTTCAAGCTAATATGATCAGGCACACCGTGGTTGAGATGGTCCAACTCCCTAGTCTCACTCTGCGACTAAGTTTGTGCCATATCTAAATGAAAGACATCTCAAATACATCATCGGTGGAAAACTACAAAATGCCATTTTCATACATAAGCAAGACATACACAATTGGGCACAATCACCAAGAGAACGGTAAAAAGCGTGTTTGAGATCATTGTCCTAATTGTGGTGTGGTCACGAAGAGATTACCGTAAATTTGTCAACCTTTCCTTCATTTAAACTAAGTAAACCTTTATGTTACTTGGTTTAAATGAAGGAAAGGTTGACAAATTTACGATGATCTCTTCATGACCACACCACAATTAGGATAATGATCTCAAACACATTTTTTTATTGGTCTCTTGGTGATTGTGCCCAATTGTGTATGTCTTGCTAAATGGCATTTTGCAGCTTTCCACCGACGATGTATTTGAGATGTCTTTCATTTAGATATGGCATGAGCTTAGTCCTAGAGTGAGACTAGGGAGTTGGACCATCTCAACCATGGTGCACCTGCATATGTATATAGTTTTGTGTATTCATTAAATATTTTCATTTAATTTTGAGCATTTTGGTTAGCAAATCAGCGGTGCACTTTACATTCTTGTTGTTATCCAATTCACTTACTTTAGCTCTGTTTCTTTCTTCATATTTGGGGTCTAGAGCTCCTCCCTAAGTAGAGATTGTTGGTTTTGTCTCCCCTACTTTGGCTAGAGAGTTTCTTGCTATCTCTGGTAGTTTTCCCTCAGAGTTCAGCTTCTCTATTGGTCGGACTACTATTTTTCCTACCTTCTTCTCCAAGTGCTCCTCCTCTTGTTTCCAAGATTTTTCCTTTGCCTTCTACTCAATGGCCCTTGGTTGTGCCTTCATGCCCTCTTAATGTCTTCATTGGGTTCATGTTTCCTTCAAATGATGGCTTCTCTATGTTATGCAATATCCATCTTGGATCTTGCAACATCAAATTCTGGCATGGTTGATGTTGATGTGAGTGATTGGACAATTGTTTTTATCACATTTTTTCTTTGAGTAAGAAGATACTTCTCAAGCACTTTGGTGCTGTCAAAAGATAAATAAGTTGTCAAGAAAGGTGAAGGCTAAAAAGAATCTTTAGATTAATGTTTTTGACTGTGTTGGTTATTGTTGATGTGGTTTTTCATTGATTTTATTCAGTTATTCTTCACCAATAGCCTATTTATAACAACTTTATTTGTTTGGAAGTGGATCCTCTCTAGAACCTACAACCAATCTATCAAAAGAAAATACATATTGGAACATGTCATCACAAAAATATGTCATTTTTATATGTAAAACTAGAATGTTCAGGTTTTCTTGAAAATAATCAAATTGAAATTCTTATCTTGGTCTTACAAGTATTAGGGTTCTTACCTAGCAGGATGCTCCTCACAAGGACAATTGTATGTTGTCCAGACTGGCTCACCCTAGAAAAGCCTCAGGATCTACGATAAAAGTCAAAGAAACAATAATAATATCCTCTAGTTCATATAAGAAATGATTTATAGTGAGTGTCCATGAGATAAAAGAGCATTTACATTAATGTAGTTGTTTGTGTCGAGGGTAAATCGATGATAGATTCCTCCTGGGAGGATAATCATATCCCCCTTCTTAACCCATCTTCGTATCCATCGATCCTCTTTATCCCTTACATCAAAGGAGCCTATAACAAAAGAAACATAAAACTCAAGCATCAGTATATGTCATTGACAACTCCTGTTTTATGAATTCATTCAAATTTGTCTTCGCTAGAGTGAGCTTGCTAATAGGCTATTGCTATATACTAAGAATTAAATTGCTGAAATTCCATGACTTTGACCATAAAGACACATAGACTGGGTTCAAGTAATGTATACGAGAATTAAAGGACAATGGAAACTTTTCCATTGTCTGTAATAGATAGCAAGAAGGAAAGACTATTATCTATGTAACATCTATTTGACAATTTTGGATTCATAACTTTACGTATAAACATATACAACCATGGTATATTGCAAAATGGCATAAAAAATCCATTTCATGTAATCAATAATTTTGTACAAAGGGGAGGATGCTAATCATGTCACCCTAAATATTCACAAACAGGTATTGAAGGAATGTTGACAATAAATATGATAAAATAATGCTTGGTTTAGAGGATATAGCTAATTCACCCCTCAATTTAAAAGAAATATCAGATAAAATTTAGTACTTCTTTTAAGTTGATCACATTATGATGTAGCACATTAATCAATACTACAACACTGCCATTGGAAAAAGGCAGCAATCTGTCAAAAACAAATAGTGATAAATGATAGGGATATAAACTATGCTGAAATGGTTTTGTGATATTTAGCTCTTTTAATATAAATCCAACTTTTATTTAGCAAAAAAAATATTGATGAGTAAAATGGTTAAAAAAACAGAGTTTTTTCTATATATTGAACATGAAAGTTTCAATGATGGTGTTTTGAGATGGATAATTGGAATCCCACTATTTTCCCTAGATTGTTTTAACCAAAATTTTGGACATGATTCCATTTAGTTTGCACTCCATGGTTCACATGTTATTAGGATTAATGGTTATGTTTCCATGGTGTTTGGATCCAAGCAAAACAAGTTCAATGAATCAATAAATGTAGTTTACTCGATACAAAATGTTTGTATATAGATATGGTATACAACATACATGGTGCATGGCAGATCACAAGTTCTTTGATGATTGATTGACAAGAAATGGCAGATCTACCAACAAGTTTCTTCTTGTTCTTAATGGTCCACAAGTTTACTGTTTGCAGATTACGTTTCATAGTCACAGGTTGATGGATCACATAGATCATTAATTATAGATTATTTCAAGTTGTTCATGGTTTATTGTCACCTAGTTTCTTACCTAATTTTGCATTGTTTTCTACTTTATTTTCTAGCATTCATTTGCACTTGAGTCATTCCTGTGTTGCTTCAGATATGTTGTTCATGATTTATCCTTAGCTTCCATGGTTAGTACCGATTTTGCATTTGACTCAACATAATTCCTAGTTGTGTATTGTACTTCACACATCACACAAAAAGGGTTATTTTAGGAATTAGGATACGATATAGTATTTTGTAGTCCTAATATCTATGTCACTAAACTTTCACATATTGATGTATCATAGTTAGTTATTTTATAATTCGATGTGTGTTTAATGTACCTAGTTTATGGAGGGATTACATGTTTCTTTGATTGCAGAAAATTAACCAATCCAATTTGTAGGCTAGGGCTGTTATATTGTCGGTAATAGGGTTTGGTACATACATTAAATTAGAAACATCTTTTATTGATTAATATAGATTCTAAAGATATTCTTTTATGAATTCTGGTGTCTTATTTAAAAAATTATACCAAGACGTATGTATTGGAGCCAGTGTTCCACAAGGACATTTCCTCCCCCAAAACTGTTTGTTTTTTAAATTGGGACACCTTCAAAATACAGGGACTTGGATGGGACGTCCCCCTTCCGCCCCAGTGAAATCCAATGCCATCATCTTTGAGACATTTCTAGGACATCCTTGAGATGTTTGAGGGACTCCCAAGAGCCTCCTGACCATCTCAGGGACATCCAAGCATCTCCCATGGCCAAATAGCCCATAAGTGATTTAAAAAAAATCAGAACTTTTTTTCAAACTCCATGCCCAAGGTCAAACCGTCACAGCCTATGGGCCCCACCCAAACCCCACCAACTTTATAAAATTGCCTCCTATTTTTGTTTCAACTCACAAAAAGAAAGAGCAAGAAGCTGAAAAACTATGAATGTGAGAGTGAGAGTTGCAAGTGCTAGGTGAAAAAGTGAGAGTGCAGAGCAAGAGGGTTAAGGAGAAGTAAGAAGAGAAGTGATACCAAGTTGCCAATTTGTAATGGTCTACCCCTATTTTGAAACCGATTTCTTTTGTACCTTTTCAACTATGCTTCTTGACAAACAGTTTACTTGAATGCTCTATTGCTAATTTTCAGTTTGTCTTTCTTGATTTTGTGAATCCTAATGTTTGTTTGCTGATACTTTTAAGATGGCATTTTGGCAAACAGCATGCATGCACTGAAAGGGTTTCAATTTGGAATTGATAGTGCAGATATCACTTTATAATAATCAAGATTTGCATTCATTGAAATGATTTTAATCAACTAAAGAGCAATATTCATGACTTACAAGTAATAAAAAAACTTACAAGGATGAGGCATATTCATGAATTACAAGTAATAAAAAAACTTACAAGGATGAGGCATATTCATAACTTTTGCAGTACCGCCTTGGATATCAACACTAGAAGCAACTCATATTGTTCATGTACAGACAAGACAATATGGGAGTTCATTATACCCAACAACTTGTGGTGTTGTTGTTCGTGTTGGCTTTGTTGGACCTTGCAATTAAGATTCAATATACATTATTCAATAAGATTAACTGTGCAACATAATGAAATATTGAAAAGTGTGTTATCTAGTTGAGCTTCGCTTGGTTTCGAGAACAGTTTAATATTCTCTACTTAACAGGGCCAACCATGTGAAGGTGGAAGCTCATTTGGCCCCTCGCCCCCCCCTAACATCACTCTAAATTCTCTATTAATATCTTATAACATTCATTCATTCATTCTTTCTACCATTAATAAAATATAGCATTCATTCATTAATATCACATAACGTTCATTAACACATAACATTGATTAACATTAATTAACACACAACATTCATCAATATTAATTAACACATATCATCCATAACCATTAATTAGCACATAATTACATTCACTAACACATAAAAATCAGTCATTATCAAATAAGTTAGATTACAATCATTTTTTTTATTTTTTTTCTTTGAAGCTATGAAAATACTAAGTGGAACATTGGTTTCTTCATCATTTACCCCCTCTGCAGATGTTCCAGCAACTCCTCGTGATCTCGATGTATGCCTAGTCCTATACTGAGGATGAGGACACTGAAGTGAAGGGGGGTCCTCTGCAATAACAAAGAAATGGATTAAATTCAAAAAAAATAAATTATTATTGTTACAAGTATTTCATTAATTTAGAGAACATATTTGTTGTGCTCTTTACCTGATGGGGCCACATCATTTTGTGTAGCCTCAACCTCAACATGTTGAACACCCTCTAGATCATCTGGAGTTGAAATACTAAAGGTTACATTAATGCTGAACACCAATTGCAATTATATTTGTTTAAAGCAATAATAGTGGTCCTCTTTACCTGAGTGGGGAACATCACGTTCCTGATGTTGTGTACCCAGATCATGCTCCACTTGCTCACCACCGACTACATGCTCTAAAATATTAACAAAAAAGGTTACATTAATTACTACTCTAATTACAAATTAAGATGTTTAATTGTATTAATAGCTAAATAAATAAATTTGAATAGCAAATGAATACCTCCACTACTGGGATGCACATCTAGACCTTCATGTGCAGGTGGTGTTTCATGATTAGCAGGTTGCATTCCAATGACATAAACATTGTTATCATTGCTTGCTTATTTAAAACAAATATAGTCACTTTATGTTGGAACTCAACATCAATTAGATTATTGGTAAAGTATTCAATTTGAAACAATTTCCATTTAGCATATTTACTTGTGCGACGGATGCACTCGAATGTTGTGTATGCCTACTCAATTCTTGTAGCTGATCAGCCATGGTTGAATAGCCTTGTTGGTAGGCAATTCTCTTGTCATCTTCTGTGGGCACTCTATTGAATTCAGAGCCCTACATTTTTGCTTGGTACCGTGAATTTTGCTTGCATTGTTTGATAAAAAAAAAAACGTTTGCAATTTATTAATATTTTGATGCAATATTTTGTTTACATAAGATACTTACAATTCGTGTAGCAAGTTTCATGTAATGACCAGAGCCGAGTTTGTGTTGCCCGTGCTTTTCTTGCCTTGCCTTGGTTTCCTTTGATGTGTCACTCAGTCTATAAAAAATTTGAAATATGTTAGATTATATAAATATAAAGAGTAATTAATTAGTACATAATTACATTCTTAATAGTATCACATACCTTCTTCTGGCGTCTAGTGGTGTATTTCCTTTTTTCCTTTCAATTCTCTCCTTGGCATCCAAAATCAGGTCCTTTCACTCCCTCTCTGGAATCATGGGGGGACGTTCGTACTTTAGGTTCCTCTCTAAATGGGTCTTGTATTGGTCCCTCACATACTTTAGATATGTGCCAGCTTTTTCAAGGAGCTTGGTTTTGTCAAAGGTGTCATTTCCAAACCACTCAACCATTTGGTTTGTCAATTCATCTTTTAACCTTTTTTCTTGGTCATTCCACCTTTTAAAGCAAAAACAAACCTGTTAGATTCAGAAATGAACTGAAGCTACATTTATTACACTTCAAGAAATGGATCAAAGGAAAACTATTCTAGCAATGATATGAAATCAAAATAGGGTTAGTTCACATATGATGTACCACCTTTTACGTATGGTGGGCCCAAATATCTGCAATGCAATGTCACTAACTAGATGTTTATAGAAAATATCATTGCCTGCAAAAAATTCATGGGATCATTAGTCCAAAATGAGTGATCATAAAGTAAATTACAATTAGAGTATATATAATAATAATTTTAAAGTACTTGGAACCTTTTGTATCTTTAAGGGAATCATTTCTTCGTCGCTCACCACCAATGTGGCCTACAATGTTCCCGTACTAGCAATACGAGAAGATCCAGGAAATGATGGTATGTTATCAGTAGTAGTCACCTCTAGCACATCCTCATGTGCATCTCCTCTTGCAAAAAATGAATCCACTATGAAATGGCATAAGAATTCAAGAAAGAACGCTTGAAGGGAAATAAACACATGACAGAAGATAGAGAAAAAGAGGAATCTACCAATAGTGGGTGGGCCAATATGACGTGCAGTAGAGGATATCTTCATGCTACGTGTTGCCGACATTGCAGTTGGCAATACAGGTGAGGGTAACCTCTGATGAGGCGGTGGCGGCATTTGCATAGTAACATTGACAACACCTAAAGAATAATACATTAAATATATGAAAAGTACAAGAATTGTAAACAAGGATGAACCTCTATTTTTAAAATTGACAGTATCAAGTATGATGTGTTTTGGGTACTCAGAGTGATAAGCCAAGCAAGTGATAATACAAGAAAATCGTCATCACCTGAAGATCCTGCAACACCCTGATCGTGGGAACGACTTTCATGAGGGCGGATAAATTGCTGTAAAAACAATATGTACATATTTTAATTAATGACATAAACGAGAATAAATTATAAACCATTATTGAAATTTTGTTATAATTAAAGCTTTCATTAATGCTTACTTGCAAGTTTTCTGTTGTCCGAAGCAATAATTCCACCCTCTCTCGTATCTCATCAGTAATAGGATGCACGGCTGCCAAAGCAACAATCTCTTTTCTAATTTTTATAAGAGGCATTTTAAAGAATTTCATAAGGTGTGTGGAATCTTCAGGGTCATCATCGCTTAACCCTAATGATTCCACATCCCTAGAAAGGTGCTCAAGTACTGCAACTCCCTTTCCCTTTCCCTGAACATCCGTTTGTGTCAAGAATATCATTAACAATTACAAAATTAGTATAAATCACTAAAAAAAAGAACATAATAATGTAACAGTTTGCTTCTATCTAATTTGTACAATTACAATGAGGTTTACCTGCTCGAAGTGTCGCAAGCTACATCCCTGTCTGCGATATGTGATGGATCCATGTTGGCCTGTGACAAAGAAAAAATATAAAAAACGTTAGCGAAATTAAACCAATAGACTTAGCAAAAAAACTTCATAATAAAATGGTATATTGTACGTACCACCCCCATGATATTAACTTTGTTTGTATCTATACGATTCAAACTGTAATCGATTAGAAGCTCTTCGCCTGCACTTATTGATTTTATCGCACATACAAATACACGATTTCCCTCGCGCGCCTCAAATATGCAATTGGGTTGTTTATTAGTTGACCCAGGTCGCGTACTATTTATAAAACCTGCAATATTCCCTGTTGCTTTTTGCTGACCATCAATGTATATAGCCAATCGTTTACTTTGATCATTATCTCTCTGTTGTATATAATTTGTTGACAGTGCATACCTATGCATACTTTTTTTATATTTAACAATCTGCATCCAATTATTGTAATTGTAACAAGGTCCAACAAACTCCATCAATTCAATAACTCTATTGTAACAGACCTTTATGTCATCCATGGAAAATAAGCCTAAACCATGTAACAACGAAGGTGCTATGCGATATATCCTATCATTAACACAAAAATCGATGTTTATTGGAGGAAGTTCCTTGGGAACCCATTGTTTCTGTAGATGTCTATACTTCAGTGACTCCTCAATGTTGCCTTTGGTCTCATCATCATAAGAACATGACCCCCCTTGAGCAAGGAAAAATTTCATGCGTTTATTGAATTTTCTTCTAATCTTTTGACCTCTTGTTGATCTTCCTATTGTAGACCTACTACATGTGTCACTTTCATTTTATATTCTTGCATTTTCCTCACTCGACGAAGACAAATCTGACAAATACCTATTTGGGGGTACCCGCACTCCATGAAATGAGAGAGTAAATTGGTAATGAGAGAGAAATTTTGCAAATGAGGGTAATGTTGATGAAGAAGTCAGCCCTAAAGTTGATTTTGAGATTAAAATTGGAATAAGTCCAATTGGGGCCTCAAGTGTTGATAACTATATTAGATTTGTTGCTAATGTCGAGGTTTGAAAAACTGAGGAAGTTTGTTTTCCAAGTAATTTTAAAAAAATAAACTGTTTCTATAGGGTGTATTGACTAGTTATACCTGTCTATCCATGAGACTGTGCAGGATCCTCGTCAAAGGGGTTCAGGGTCTTGTACAATGTAATTCAATTATCTTATGTTAGCTAAAAATTACATAATACACAACATGAACAACATGAACTTTGTAGACAAAAAGAGTATTACATAATAAAAAGATATTGTCATCAAAATCATTGTAAATTTTTTAATTCCTTACCTTTACTTTATGTCGACTATGCAGGATCCTCAACTAAATGGTTGACGATGTTTGTAGTCAATGACTTGTTTTCACCAAGGGTGACAAAATCACATAGGGACTATACCTGAAATCAACACCATCAATTGAGCATCATAAGCATTACTACATTTGTAAGTTGATAAACAATAAATACATATGCATCATAAGCATTAGAAGCATCACATGATGTGTGATCATATATGTAATTGAGCATCACAATTAGCATCAAATATGTGTCATCATAAACATGTAATCCATCACATATGTATCATAAATCACCCTCCATCACATAGGTAATAAACAATCCACATTCTATAAATAAACACAAAGTTCAAAAAATGTCACATGCATCATCATAAACATGTGATCCATCACATAGCTAATAAACAATCCAATTTCCATAAATAAACACAGTTTAAAAAATGTCACATAAATAGTCACTCTCCCTATCTCCATCTCCATATTAAAAGGTGCATCATGAATTAATTATGTAATGGCATTAGAATTCAAAACATAATGAATTAATTATGTAAAAAAAATTCTATCAAGAAGTCAATATTAAATAGATAATATACTAATCGCATACCTCATACATTTCATTCTTCATCATCATGAACATCAAGGTCATCATCGCCAACATCATCATCATCATCATCATCATCATCATCATCATCATCATCATCATCATCATCATCATCATCATCATCATCATCACCACCACCATCAACGTCTTTGCCATCATCATCACCATCACCATCACCACCATCACCATCACCATCACCGTCACCATCACCATAATCATCATCATCATCTTCTTCTTCTTCTTCTTGTTCTTCTTCATCATCATTGAGAAACTGTCGATCGTGATCATCATCCACTTCATCTTCTACTTCTTCTTCGGTATCTTCTTCTTCCATCACATTATACTTTATCGGCCTTCCTCTTGGATCATGTCTAACAACAAATGACCAACTCGGTTTATGTGGAACCTCTGAGTAAAATAATTGCTCACATTGGCTTGGAAGAACATAGGGCTCATCCCCAACTGGTTCAAATGACCTTGTATTTAGCATTATAAAACCATTATCGTGCTGAATAACAGTTCAATCGGGATCATTTTTATTCAATCGTAGCATGTACCATTTGACGACGAACAAAACTAATTTGAAGGAATTAAAGTCACACTCAAGTATATCATCCAAAATGACATAGTATCGATTTTGAGACTGTTGAGGATGTATGTCATTTCTCACTAAGATATTTGTCACCTCAAAGATTGCAGTGATGCTAGAATCACAAGTTTTCTTCATGTCATCCAATTTTTTTATGCGAAATTTATGACCATTGCAGCACATAGTGTTGTGGTGTTTGACCTGCGATATGTCAAACATGTAAAATTTATTGCATTGTGAGTTGATAAACATATGGGTGATTAATAAATTTATACATACCTATTTATCTCTTAAACCATATGCTAAATCAATTTCCCTTTGCGTAACATTGGAATCTCCATTACGATGAGCTTCTTTAACCAATGAAGCCACACCTTCCCATGTTATCGTGCATCTAGAATGTGGACAATGTTCAATCCATACCGTCATCCAATCAAGATTGTTTTCAATATACAAATGTAGTGCATCCCACTCTCGACCAACTGTACAAAAAATAAATAGATGTCTTACAATCGATTTATTTTGAAGATTAAGAATTAATTAACTACAATAACATCTTATAATTACCTCTCACTTTCCTCAATCTACCTTTCCCCGTCAAGTACTCCCCTTCAAATTTTTTAATGGTGTTGGGATCCCAAATGCGATCCACGTGGATCTTTGCTGCAAACTTAGGAAGATATTCAAAAATGTATACCATAGTCTGGTATACCATATATCCCTCCACCATAGAACCCTCAGGATGTGCTCTTTGTCGAACCAAAGCCTTCAAAAATTTCAAGTGCCTCTCAACCATCCACATGGACCTAGTGTGTACAAGTCCACACAATTCAATCTCCTCAACTTGGTGTATGAGGTAGTGTTCTTGTGCATTGAAAAAAGATGGAGGTAGACACTTTTGCATTTCACACATTAAATGAGGAATTTTTCTCTTCCAATATTTTATATTGTCTTTATGGATTTCTTTACATGACAACCACCTACAAGATATTCAAGACGCAAAAAAATATATTACATAATAAGTAAAACAAATAGAAAATATAATATCTATACAACGAACTGAACAAATATCACTACTTACCTCATGTATTTTCCAAGATCATATATGACTTGCTTGACATTATTGTCGAAGTCATCTGGGAGAGATAGAGGTAGAATGTACTGCAACAATTATAAAATTATCTTTTCATTTTTTGTAACATAATACAATGAAAAGTACATGTACGCACAGTACTTAAATACATACTAACAACACAAGAACATGAATTACCTTAATGAAGGTATGCCAATCATGCGTTTTCATCCCTGGCCCAAATTCACTTTTCTTTGATATGAGATTGTTTATGTTTGCAGCAAATCCTGTGGGAAATCAAATTTTTCGTATGACTTCTTTTATAGCATTGCTTTGTTGGTCCGTTAATAACCAAGGAAGCTCACTTATATTAATCCGGTCTCCATGGCTATTTGATTGAATGACATTTATCATTGCATGATTGGAATCTTAAATGTCACTACATATTTTGACATTTTTTTCTTTGTCACGCCTTCCATCCAATATTTTCCATACTGTCTCTGTTATATTCTTTCCAATATGCATACTATCAAACAAATGAACAATTTGTAACTACTCGTAGTAGGGCAACCTACTAAATTGTCAGAGATAAATTTTTAGTCCCTTAGGAAGGTGGTCAATTATGCCTTCACGACCTTCATGATCATCAATCACATCATCAGTAAACAAAAAAAAATAGAAAAGATGTTTTATGACAAACCAATAGATGGAATGGCATTACCTTGATGATTAATTCTATTATATTCCAACTTCCATAGGTGAGGTGTCATTATTCATGGCTTTGATGTATTCTCTTCTTTCCCATTGCAAAGTATTTCAATACTTATGATTTTTGTGGAGAAAGTGCCTATAATCATCAAACACCTGCTTTCCTAAACTTTTTGAATGACGAGATTTCATCTTTCGACCACAAACAGGACATGCAAATTTTCCCTTTGTTTGAAGACCTACAAGATAATGTATAATTGGATTAAATATGATAATTTTTTGAATTATAATGTTCATGCACAACTTAAACACTATAACATACCACAAAAATGTGTTAGCCCTGGGGCATCGTGTATTGTCCATAGAAGCATCGCATGGAATTGAAATTGTCTTTGTCCTATTGGTCTAGAGACGTCATACATAGTGACACCATTCCATAACTCCAGCAACTCATCGATAAGAGGCTCGATATATACATTCATATCTTTAACTTGGTACTTACCTAATCGAATGAACAAAAACATTACATAATTATTATGACCATTTTACTGCAATATTTATAATTAAATTTAGACGACTATATTTAAATGATAAAATACCTAGAACAATCATTGCCAACATTATGTGCTCCCTCTTTATTAACATCCATGGAGGAATGTTATTGTTGATAAAAAAAATAGGCCACACTGAGTAAACAAATCTCATCTCTTCAAATGGATTGACACCGTCTGCTGCCAATGAAAGCCTGAGATTACGAGGTTCTTCTTTAAAGTGTGGCCACTTTTCCTCTATGTCCATAAATGTTTAACCATTCACAGGCATTCGAATAATGTCATCTCGACTTCTATTGTGTGCATGGTAATCCATAAATTGTGCCAAGCTAGTGCACTTGAATAATCGTTGCATACGTGGAATAATGGGAATATAGCGAAGAACCTTGCGAGGAACCCTTTTTGTTATTTGATCTATTCGATATCTACTGATATGACATTCAGGGCATTCAGTTTGAAATTCATGTTGTTTGTGATATATAATATGATCATTGGGACAAGCATCTATTGCTTGATACTCCATTCCAATATCTTTCATAACGGTAGATAATTCTCAGTATGAGCGAGGTAGAATATTTGATGGTGGTAACAAAAACTCACCTATCAATCTAAACAAAAAAATATAATTTGTTGATATAAAGAATATTAATGGTACAACATGATTCACAGTTTATTATGACATATATGACATACTTTAACATACGTGACATTGTTATGTTGGATAAAACCTTCATAACCTTCAAGTTCACCAACAACAATACAACAGAGAGAAGAGTTGCCTGCGAGCCTTCGTAAAGGGCCTCAGATGCCTTCTCAAGTAGAGGGACATCATGAACAACATCAAGGTCATCTTCATCATCATGATCAGCTGCGCGTGTACTAAATGAGTCATGGATCAATGTATTTGTACCATCATCTTCAATTGTGTTTTCTGGCTCATGATCATCGTCTTCCATGGGATCATTATCTCCAGCTTCGATATTCACACCTCCATGTTCGTCCACTTCGAAAACCATATTCTCTGGGTTGTGTTGATCCATACCACGTGCTTCGGGGTGCTCAACCTATATAAAATTGATAAACATAAATAAACCGTGATCATGATCTCATCATCACGTGATTTTTTATGTATATAAATTGTTAAAATGATATAATGAAAAACTTGCCAATGGATGATAATCATGTCCACCTTCAATGTGACTATGCAGCCTACAATGTTTCTTCGATGTTTTGATTAGAAGTCTTCTAGTCTTTAACCCCTTAAAATTTTTGCATGGACAATAACATTTTCCATCACCTTTTCTTTTCAAGTTAGACCACAATCTAGCAATTGTCTCCTTATTTTGTTGTTCGTTGATATTGTTTGACGTGGTCTTTCTTCACAAGCGATAAAATCGGGCTATAGAACTAGTTATATAGAAGTTGAAATGTTAGTTATGAAATCACGTTTCAGTATAATATACAGAATCAAATTACTTGAAAATAGAAATTATCATCATTGAACCAAAACCATTTAACTCTTCTTTTTCATCTCAAAACATATATAATGGCTTTGTGGTATGCAATCCTTGTATAAGATATTAAGTTGACTGATGTCTAATTGGGGTAATCCATGAGTGTCTAATGTGAATTCAGTATCCTAAACATTGGAGAGACCTTATCTAACTTGCCTAATCAATGTGGTTGCTGTCCTAATATGAAATACTGAGTTCTACCCTTGCCTCTGCATCAAACTTCTCACATCGTGTTTCTTCAACAAAACACACTAATATGAATTGATCCAACACCATGAGGATAGGGTCAAGTATCAATATGGAAACTAATAATAATACGTGAAGATGGGGTTCACACATAAGTGTTGGCTCTCAACAATGCCACACTTCCAAAATTGTCAGTCTCAAGACTTGTCCTATTGGGTGAGCACTCATTGATGGCCACAAGGCCAAATCAATGTATGTAGGCTTCGAACTCCTAACTCTAGGCTAGGAGGGCCCTACAAAAGGTCTATGAACACTCACTTGGTATTACAATAGAAAGATCCTTCCTCTAGAACTTTGTTTGAAACGCACACATCAATATTGGTAATAATTGTTATGATGGATGGTCTATTAGGACGGTAAATAAAAAGCTTATTCTTTTTCCACCCTTTGAAACTACATCAAGGTATTTGTGGTGCAGGTGCACCAAGGCAAACAAATTCAAATTTGAAGACCTTTGAGACCAAGGAGGAGTGTCCAACATCAAACAAATTCAATAAAATCAATTATGAGATCCTAAAGCCATTAATGGCTTTTGAAACTAAAAAAATGCAAAAGTTGTCAAATTGTCTTGAAAGTTGTCAAATGTTGTCAAATGTTGGCTATTGGGTCAAAACACCCAAAAATGGATTTAGGAGGGTTTATATTCATCAAATATTCCAATAAGGATGAAAATCCAATAATTATAGGTTTTATTCAAAAAGTTGTCAAGCATTTGCAAAAAATGTAAAATTCAAATTTTCAAGTTCCAACGGTTAGGAAGAATTAGGAGGGAAAAGCAAGTTTTAATGGTTTTAGTGTTAAATAAAAATTTTAACCAACCATATGGTGGTTGAAAAAACTTGGAGAGGCTATTTAAAGTCATAGACATGCTTTTTAAGGCAGATTGAATGCCAAGGAGTATGGATTGTTGTAGAAACTCAATGAAAATTCAGAATTTTGGAGTAATTTCTCATATTTTCTATTCTTTGTGAAGGTTTAATTTAAATTTGTTCATTCCCTAACATTTTAAATCACTTTTATCAACATTCCACACCTCTGTGGATGATTTGAGTTCATTATTCATTCTGAAATTCTATTATAGGACTGACTGTCATAACTTTTTGAGTATTTTCCTTTGGTAGCTTTGACAAAATTCAATCATGGGGTCATTCCATGATTGTTGAACCCTGTTTCTCATGGGATGAATATTTTATAACATTTATAATACATTATAACAACTAAAATGTGCAATTGAGGGGTTTAGTGCAGGTGATCACCATTTGAAGGAGTGAGAAGCCTAGTGAAGAGGCTCGGTAGGGTGAAGGTTGGAGAGATCTACCTACATGAGGGGTAGTTTTTATGATTTGGAAATTGGTAAAACACCTATCTAAAGGTGAATCAACAAACAATTTGATCCAGGAGTGAGTGGACGTGGGAGATTGGAGAAACCCTAGATTTCAGGGCTTTTTGATGAAAAATTGGGGCTTTTGGGGTTAGAGGCCTCACAAACTAAAATTGATTGTGGATTCCTTCATCATTTGATATTTAGAAATACTATTTTAAGGTTAGAAGTACCTAGAAGTAACATTTCTTGTAGTTGCTTTGTTAATCCACCGTTCTAGTTGCTTGAAAACGAAGGACAGTCTAAAAACACCAGATACTTTCTAAAACAACTTGCTAAATGATCTAAGTATGTTATAGAAAACCCAAAAGGGTATCCAAAAAAATATTTTATTTTTCTTTTGTCTTGTAATTTTGTAGAGTTATCATTAAATTTATCTCTTTGTAGGGCTAATAGGGGCTCTAGGGCTAGTAGGAGGAAATTGGGGTTTGGGCATTTGGGTATTGAACAGAAGGCCAAAACTAGTTTGAAACTTTCATAATAGACCTAATTACACCTTCTAAACCATCATTTTCATTTGGGAAGGTCTTGTTTCATAATTGGCCCATTTGAACCATTTGGGGTGTTTGTAGGCTTAAGGGGATCTATCATTTCCTACCTTGTATTTCCCTTATATTTTACAAATTCATCTATACCTATCTGGGAATTGTCTTATACCACCATACCTCTGCCAATTCTGCATCAATTTGACTGTTACAATCAAATACCCTTAGGACAGTCATAGAAATTTAATATATTTCATTTGGTTTTGATCGACAAACCCTTCTGAAGGTTGCATAGGGTCCCCTCACCCCTCTCTCTATCATCAACCACTTCAAAATACCAATCAATTGGTCTTCCCACCAAATTCTTCCCTGATATGATACATAGCATGAAAAAAGGTCTATCATCAAGCATGATATGATACATAGCATGAAAAAATGCATATAAAACCCCAATTTCATTAAGCAAAACTCTTGGATGGCATGCCAAAGGCCTATTTATTCCCATCCAAGTGTGCTACAACCTCAAACCACCATAAACTAACTTTCCAACCATATTTTTAAGAAGTTTCTAGAAGAAATGCAAAAGTTGTCATGACAATATGACAACGTTTTTCCCAATGGACCTCAAACTTTCACAATTAGGTCTTTATTTGTTGTTAGAATGCGATCTATGACTAAGTATTAGAGGATCTTACTAACTTGGGTATCATTCTTTTATGTGTCTCTGACATGACTCCTAGTAACTATATAAGGATCTTACTAGTCCTAGATCTATGCCTTGTCTTTTTTATATGGTTCCTAGTGAGAATATATGAATCTTACTAGTTCTAAATGTCATAACTTTGTGTTTTGCATGCTCCATGTGTGTCACCAATGTTACTCATATAACTCACTTCTTCCCTTTTATCTCAATATTGTAGATTGACAATTTCATAAGTCTTGGGAGCTACCACCTTTCCAAACTTATAGACATATTGACTCTTCAATATCTTGGTGAAAGAATATTTGGTTTCTCCATATTTTCCAAAGAGTAAATGAGCATAATTTCATACTCTTGCTAAGAGGGGGCTAAATATTGCATCATAAGTTGTATCTCTTTAAAAATATACACTAAGTTTGGACTCAATTTAAGTGGTTGTGCCTTATTTATGCCTAATTGTACTTAGGTTTGACAATGTTTCCGTAAATTTGGTTCATTCCCTTATTCATGATGTTCCTCATGGCTCATTTTTATAGGACTAGGGTCTTGGGAACCCTTATTCATAGAAATTGGACCTAAAATTTGAAAGATGAATGGTGGATTCGCAAATAGTAGGAATTTCCTCTCCAAATTTGGACTTTTACAAAAGTTCAATTTGAAAAGGTGCAAGGACCATCCATATAAGGTCCATCTTAAAAATTAAATGATAATACCATCCATGCATATTAAATGATATAGTCAATTAATAAAGAAGGAAAACCATTTCCTGAAGTTGTCAAATGATTTTAAAGATGCACAACAATCCACTAAATGCAATTCACTAAAAAAGAAAACAAAGTATGCTACAAGATAGTGGGTAAGATGCAAGGAATGAAGTTAACTAGACAAACAAAAACCATGAATATTACCAAGTCAAAAGGAGTAGATATGACCTCTTAGGTTTTTTTTCACTTGCATAAATTAGACTTCTTAAGGATAGAAACACATGTAGATAGTAGTATGAATTCTTTTTGACATTTTTTGAAGTAGTTGAAGGAATGGCTTATTTTAGTTATATCTAACCCAAGAAAATTTCAACTCAAAATAAGGAATAAAACCATATGTCCTATAAGTTTGGGAAGCTAATTGAGTAGTTGGATAAGGTAGAGCATGACTATAGGGTAGTCTTGAGACTCTTTTAACTCGATTAGAACATGTACCAAGTATCTAGGAGCTTACAAAGCCAATTCAACCATATTTCAAGTGAAAATGCAACAAAAGGAGTAAAAGCTTTGAATACACCTCAAAAACCACTCTTGCGGACAAGTAGGTGGAAATAGTCTTTTCCAACATTTTTTTTCTTCATAGATGCAGCCCTATATTCTCTTTATTATTTGAGATGAGAAATACATTGTTGGCGGTTCCGTTATTACCCAGTCCAGTATCAATCTGATCTTGATACTTTCATAAAAGGAGTGACTATCCTAAGTGCTTGATATTGTCACAAAAACTGAGTGCTGCAGCAGTGAATCTTCCTTTGACCTTTGGGTGGTTGGGAGGGTAAAGACCCATGGTGGTATATTTTTAGTGGTTCTTGTAAGAGTATCTGAAAGTACATTGGTTTTTGGATATCTAGTACATTTTGTGAGTTGAGTACTAGGGGGAATTAGAAGACCCAGTTGAAGGAGGATTTGTGTGAATAAGGGTTGAGGGTGTTGGAGAGTTGGATTGTGACTTAGACATGTTTATTTGTCCTATTTTAGTGTGATTCAATGGTTGGGTGAGGGTTGGTGAGTATGGGTGTGTTTTGGGGTATTGAATCCTTTTGAGTAACTTGTGGCCTTGTGAGGGGTCTTGTGAGTAAGTGAAGGGTTGACACCTAATTGAATAGGTGAGTTGGGAGAAATATCTCCCTTGTTGGTTGATTTTATTGGATTCTCTGCATCAGCATGCCTTTTCGCTATTAATCCATTCAAACTTCCACCCAAAGATTCAATCTTGTCAAAGTTCAAAATAAATTTCCTTGTTGTCCTTACTATCTTGCATCAACTTTCATATCACTAGGTAGTCTTTTTCTTAGAACTATCATCTTTCATGGTAGGATACCATCTTAGTCCCTTGAGTTAAGTTAGCTTACCTTTAGAATTTATCATTTCCTAATCAAGTTGTTCAAGGGGAAAATGTCACTAATCAAGTTGAAATGTCAATTTCTCAATCTGCCTAAGGTAAAAGGTTAAAATAAATTGCAAAAGATAGAACAAGGCTATGAGGAAATGAATCATCAGTATTACCTAAATCCACATTATCAACAAAATCTAGAAATAACCTTGTATGTAAATAATTTATCATGCCAAAATTGCCAATTCTAACATGAAAATGAGACCAAGGAAAGCTCTAGAACAACTACTACTATTCATTCACATGTTCCTTATTAACCTCAATCACCATGAAAGATGCACAAATTGATTATAACAAAGAAGATGTTTCATAAATGTAAATATTAATTCGGGACTAAGGAAAATGAAAGAAATAAAAGAATACCAAGCAATCAAAAAAGACTACCAATACCGTTGCAAACTATGAACTTCATTTCCATTAATTCTTCAAAATATACTAGAAAAGCACAAGTATTCAATCTACAGCCTATTGCTAAATGTCTTTTGAAAGAAAACACACTAATGAGTGTCACTGAACTTGGACCTTAAATAATCAATTATTAGACCCTCAAAATGAATTTTGAATTTACATTTATAGGGAAACTTTTTCCTCAAAATTAGAGATTAAATTCCACCCAAAACCTTATCAAACTAAGAGGTACAATCAACACACAAGATACTAGCCTATAACTGAATTAAGAACTATAAGTTGACTCATGAAAATGAAGTATAAGTCAGAAGGAACTTAGAATATGGACTCAAAGAAGCATGGAGAACAACAAAAAGAGGATCTATCTAGGCCCCCACCCCCAAGATGACTCCTCCAAAAAATTTAAACTTAGGTGCACAAGCAACAAGATGAAGAACAAATGCCAAAGGAGGTTGTAACTACCATAAACCCGTCCATCCAAAGTGATGAGAATCTAGATGTTCCTAAGTGGCTACAATTCAACTTTGAAAGGATAAAGAAGAGAGTATTGAAGAAAGTAAGTTTGCAAAAGATGATCGTTGTGGTTGAGGCCTCAAGGAAGCCAAAGAAGGCAATGACTTTGTATGCCACCTAAAACTATGCAAAAGGAGAGATAGTTGCCAATACCCTAAAATATAGAAGATTTAGTAAAAACTGCCAATACCCTAAACTAGGGTAACCCGAGACAGTAAGAAAATGGTTCGGGGGTCATATAGACTAGCTTTATACTGTATGTTAATTATAAAGTGATAAGTTGTGTGGTTGGAGATTTTCAGTCCACCCCTTCTAGGTTAGGATTGTGTTGAACCGAACACAATTATATCTCCCTAGGGCTTCCGAGTCGAGTGTGTTAGGCTAGTTGGCAAGAGAAAGAAAGGCTTGCCCGGACAACACTGAATGAAGGTTGCAAATCACTTGACTAATATTCATTCCCATTGTTTTCTTGTGCGTTGGTTTGATCTCCATCGATTCAACGGCCAGAGGCAGACATCGCCCTATATATTAGCTCGTACAATAGTATCAATCAACACGTATATGGGAGGAAGGGATTGTTGCGACAAAATTGAATGCTCACTCCTCAATCATAGTTCTATGGTTTTATGAGGAGCTCAAAGGGAGTGTGGGCCATAGACTTGGATAGCATAGGTGCCTTTCCCTTGTCTGCACTAGTTGCAGTCGTAGGAATAGAAGACACCACTAGAGGTTGTGTAGTCCTGGGAAAATGAGGAGGTCTACTTGGAGGAACAAGCTTAACCTCAATCCTCGACGATGAAGGGTCATAAGGCACTACCCATTCTAACACATGAATAGACAAAGTAGAGGTTGATGCAGGAGGAGGAAACAAATAGCTAGGTTGAACCGATTTAGGAGCCAACACTCCTATTTTATATTGATAATAAGCTTTGTAAATCAAATCGCCATGGGGAAGCATAGGCCCAATTGGAGCAGGCCAAAAATGATCTAATGAAAAGTCCCCATGGGATACCAATAGTCGATACCTAGTAGCTTAGATGACATGCACGAAACCCTCGTGAGGAAACTTTAAGCATTTGTGGACAATTGAAGGCACTACATGCATAGAAATCAACCAAGGAATACCTAGTTTAACACAAACGTGGTCTGATTCCGAAATGATAACAAATGATGTTGAAATATCCTTGGGTCCCATAAGGACCATCAAGGTGATACTGCCCAAAGGAGAAAGAGACATTTCATTATGCATTCTCAAGGTAGAACAACACATCATATCTTGACCTATGCCAACCATTTACAAACAAATTCTCCTATGTGATAACATTGACTCTACACGAAGGATCAACCATTACACTCGTAACAATTTGACCATTAAGCTTCGTAGGGATGTACAAAGGAGTAGGCTCTCCACAATGTGGGGCATCCAGAAGGGTGAATGATATGTTAGAGATTTTGTGTCTTTTATCTAGAAGGCGAGATCGAAATGATAATAGCCATATTAATGTATGGGCTATAATCTGGTACTTGAATCTAATGCAGAGATAAAGTTAGATGAATGCAGTGGAAAAGGATCTGTATCAACTCATTGTTCATCTTATCAATAGACTTATTGGATTTATGTTTCCTCTCACCAACCTTTAAAGCTCCATTGTCGATGTGTTCTTGGACTATATGTCTAAGACAATAACAACACTCAATGTCATGATTAGGCAGACGGTGATATTGACAATATTTCAAACCATCATACCAATGAGGGTATGGTCTGTTATCAGATAGAGGTTTGATCTCCCGAAGGGTTATAAGATTATCTTTTAGCAACTTTTGCATTATGCTCAGATAGGAGTCATTCAATCTAGTGAATACCCTATTGTGTTGTGGTTCTTGTACAACAACGTACAATAGCTATTGGTGGTGTAGCTACGACATTAGCCACATCTTTTTTTCTTTCTAGACCCTTCCGTTGACATGCCCCCAAAAGGACAAGTGTAGACACATAAATCTGTCCTCTTAATTAAATGAATATTTAGTATTTATTTGATTATTTAACCATCAATCAATAATTAATTAAATTAATATTTAATTAATTCATCCTAACCCTCTTCTCCTATTAATTAAATAAATTATTTGATTTATTTGATTTAATTCACTTAACCAAATTTAGACCATTAATTAAATAAATAAATCATATTTGTTTAATTAAATCTTCTCTGGCATTAATTAATATTTATTTAAATCTCCCAAAATCCCATCTCTCACATTTAAATAAATTAACATTTATTTAAATCACCTTTATACTCCACCCACTTGCATTTTCCTACAAATGCAAGTTGCACAACTATTTTAAATAAATAAATAATTTATTTAAAATCCTATTTAATCCTCACCCACTTGAAACCTTTAATGGTTTCCCTTAAAGTCTTCAAACTTAATGGCTTCCTTCTAGGGTCTTCTCAAGCCTTTAATGGTTTCCCTTAATGTCTTCAAACTCAATGGCTTCCTTCTAGAGTCTTCTCAAGCCTTTAATGGTTTCCCTTAAAGTCTTCAAACTTAATGGCTTCCTTCTCGAGTCTTCTTAAGCCTTTAAAGGTTTCCCTCAAAGTCTTCAAGCATTTAATGCTTTATCTTCCTTTTTCTCATGTAAATAAATTATGATTTATTTAAATAAAATCTAAAATTCACATTCACATTTAAATAAATTAATATTTATTTAAATATCTATTCAAATGCAAATTACACCATTTAATTGAAATAAATAATTTTATTTTAATTGAAAATCCCAAAATTCCTCCCACTTGCATTCTCCTACAAAATCCATTTGCATGCCTAAATCCCTTCTAGATTCTTCTAACTCCTTCTAATTAGCCTAATCCTATCCTAATCATTGTCACATTCCTAAATAAAAGGAAGTCACTTCTCAAAAACCTTCAAAGTCTTCAATAATCATTAAAGGCTTTATGTCTTCAAATGGTTAACCTCTAAAGTCTTCCAACCATTAAAGGCTCTTACATAACCATTTATGGTTAACTCACCTTTTACCTTTGGTTAGAGACTTTCCTCTAACTTAACCATCCTTTTGACTCATGGGTTTCTTCAAAGTATTTATTTCTTTGACTAAGGTAACCATTTAACCCTTGCACATTCATTTATCCCTTGGATAAAAGGAATATCCATTAACCTAACCCTAACTCGACCCCCTAGGGTAACCATCATGTCCCCTCAAGCATTTAATGCTCCTTATCTCTCCTCTCAAGCCTCCTCATGGTGACACTTTTTAACATGGGATTGGGTTGAAAGTCTCACATGGATTGAATATCTTTCAATCCTAACCCTTGTTAAGATTGCTCAATCTTAACCCTTCATTTCCCCATTTCTTCTATAAATTTTGAACCCTTGTCCTCAAGCAAAGAAGGAAGCATTAGAGTATTGTTTCTATACTGGTATTGGCATAGAGCTTTTTCATAGCATCACTATCTACACTTGCATAGCATTTGTTTATCATATTCAACCATCTTGAATCTCCATATGGCATCCATGGCTAGTGCTAAAAGCTGAGAGCTATAGTCATGTGGAACTTGGAGAGGAGAGGAACAAGGGAGGAGCAACTATGAGCATCTTGATTAGCATTTGGAGGAGTATAGTTTATCTATTCTACGTTTGTATGCTTTCTATTTCATGCTTAATATCTCTCTTGATATGCATGTTTAAGATAATCTTTTGTTGCTAACACTAATGTTTGTTTCTTGTGCTCTTGTGTGTGTTGTCATCGAACATATTTTCTAATCCTTTTTGTAGAGCATCAACAAGTACAAGGGTTCGAAGTAGATTCTCTGAATTGAGTCATTGTATGTTGGTAATCAGTGAGCGCATAATATGGGTTAGTGAAATTCTGATATCAGTTAAGAGACAACTTCTCCCTCAATGTCGGTTGCAGATTTCCAATGAACATTCTTTGCAAGTCACTATTTGGCAAGGCAAAAGGGATTCTGGTAGAGATAAATTGGTATCGTGAATGAAATCTGCAACCTTCTCATTCGGCTTTTGTTTACAATGAACAAGGTCTGTGATGGTGATCGTGCTACCAATGTTGGCCTGCAACTGTTTGAGGAACAAATCCATAAGTTGATCAAATGTTTGCATGGAGTGATCCGGTAACAAGTTATACCATTCTAATGCATTCCCCTTGAGGGAACACGAGAAAAGATTAAGCAAGACAAAATCTAAACTATGGTAGTCCCTACACAGTCATGAATGAATCAATGTGCACATTGGGATATCCATCACCATTAAACCGATCAAACTTTAGAGCCTCAGCCCTCTAGGGAAGGATGGTAATATTGAGTGGGCTCTCACAGTAGTAAGAAGGCATCAAAGATTGGGTAGAGGCAGATGCAAGGTTTGTGAGTTGTTGTTGCAATTGTATCATATTTTGCAAGATGGTGTTCACGATAGGATTAGTAGGTGGAGGAGGTGGAGGAGTACCATGTGCACCACCACCTCCACTAGCACTAACATGAGGACCAACACCACCACTAGGGATAGTACCAATACCTGAACCAGTGCTAACATAAGTGGTATGTGCCACAACAAATGTAGTAGTGGAAGTGCTAGACATGTTGGTGTAACCCAAGGGAATGGTAGAAGCATTGATACTAGGGATGGTGAGTGTGGAGTCAACCATGTGCATTGTCATCCCAAGTATGTCAACACCAATTTGAGAACTACAGGTGTCAAACTCATTGTCCTGGGAGGAGTACCTAGTAAGGGCATATGACTCTTCACAATCAAGGATAATACCCTCATCATCTCCAAGCCTCTTTTGTCTGAGATAAACATCTCTCTCAGAGTATACACAACATTTCCAACTTGGGGATGGATATTTTCCTAGTTTAAGAAGCCATCAAAATATCTCAAGTTCTTCTCTAACATATGAATCTGGTCAAAAGAGATAGTGATGGTGGGAGGGGAAGATGGGGGAGAATTCATCGGGGTGTTATTCTAAGAATTTGATCGTGAACTAGATGGACAATGACCCCCTGTCACAATGGTTCTAATAGGGTGAGAGGCCATAAAAATCATTTGCATCAGGAAGTGGATCATTAAACATTGGACTTGGCCAAGGAGGACTACAATGATTCAGGGGAATTTTCTTCCTAGCATTCCTTCTTACAATGACTCCTGTGGTAGTCTGTGTCGTAAATCTCATATACAAGTTCTACAACACCTCGACCACTCTACGAGGATACTACAAGGATTATACAACACTTTGATGAAGGAACTTGGTTTTAGATTTTTTTATGTGCTAAATTGTATTTATGTATATTTATTTTTTTCTTTTAGAACTATGACAACACACAATGAGAAAATTCAAAATGTAACTAGCTCCATGTCGGGTTCATAAAAAATGAGGAGGATAGGATTTACTACCCTCGAAGTTATGAACTTCAAGGAAAAAATTGACCTTCTCTCTACCTCACTTTGCAGGCACCAAAGGTGAGCCAGGGGACACAAAGTAAAAAAATAAACAACTAACTCCATAAAGACCCCTGAAATGGACTTTTCTAAGTCTTTGTTCTCAGGATGAACACACAAAACTAGGACACCAGCGCAACGCGCTAACATCCTATACGAATAGAGAACAAAGACTGTAGAATGGACATGGATGTGACAATATGACTAAAATATTGATTTTACGCTAAATAAAACAAAAAGAACAGAATACAAACAACTAAAGGAAGATAATAAAAGATAAAGGAAGCTTACAACCATTCAATGATTGAAGCCTCCAACGAAGAATCCCGATGTCAATAGCAACGTATAGAGGCATTATGACCTCCTCCAGGCGCAGGCATAATGCTCAAATAGCCACCTATGGATTGACATATTCGTGGGACACTAGCGCGACACACGGATGTCTTTGTGGTGCACTAGTGTCCATGAGTCGAATGTTCAACATGGTCGGGAAGAGGCCAGATTCTAAGTTTACAAGGTGATCCATGTAGACAAATGGACAAGGAGATGAAGAATGTTTCCAATCAACTTAAAGCGAGGCGCCTATGATGCGTAGAATTTCACAAGGTACAATTTACAATGTTATAGGGACATCCTGTCATTCCCCAAACTATCTCTGGACCCTCTCTAGCAAATGAACCTCAATGATCCTATGTCACATAATAGCTTGTCCTATGAGGAACCTCTTTTGTCTACAACAGGGGAGGTGTTCCTCATCATCTGACCAACCAAGAAAATCTCTATAATGTCTCCATGTGAAATCCTTGAGATAGTCTAGCTCATGCCTCCAGTATAATATATATCCCAATGGTCCCTGTGATAGTGTCTCGTCATAGCAATACACATTAGGTCCTAGCCATACCTATCTATCTGGAATAGGTCAACACATAGCTATATGCTAAAACACCCAAAACGTGTAGCAATGTCAATCCGTAGTTAATGGTCAAAGTCCCTCTATATGCCACCTGATGCAAATGGAAATATAACATGCTAAGCATGCATGATCCCCATGCGAACATTGTCCCATGCATCACCATACTCCCCAACACTCAACCCCATCCAATAGGAAATCCTATCCTCATTTGTCTGGTGCTGCTAAGCCTACTATCATTGCGCTAATAACGGTCACTAATCTCGAATGTTGAGTTGTCATCATCTCCCATTTGATCTCATAGTCTACAATGCATAGCTCATCTGCATCAACCTTAAACATCTAACTAATATCCTCCCTCCCTGTCGAAGGCTCATATATAGCTAGCTCACCATGAATGGGAATCTGGAGTATGTGCCACACATCCTCCAATGTAATCATTGCCTCTCCCATTGACAGATGGAATGAGTTTATCTTTGAGAGCCACCGCTTAGCTAATGCAGTGATGAGTCCCCTATTTTTTGTTATCTCGGGTAAATATCTAATATGATGAAGTCCTAAGTGGTATAAGTGATCCTTCTCCCATTCTCTCAATTGATGGCATAGGGGCATACATGCAAGATGACTCTCTCAAGTTTGTAATGGAGAAAGTTGAACCTAGAATACAATGGGGCAAAATTGTGTCAACCCTAAGAGTATCAATCGTATCCTATTAGCCACACCAGTATGTACATGCAAAACCCTAACTGAGCACCTCAATCATGTGACTGAGCATTTATACTAGGTCACTTTCAAACAAACTCAACCTAAGGTAAATCAAGTCAAAAAACCTAGTCCATTATGTAGTTTGACCAAGACAACTATGTAGCTTAACCTCCCAATTACAAAGTTTGAGACTTCAACTATGTAGTTTTGAGCCTCAACTGCATATTTTTAGGCCTTGGATACATAGTTTTAGCTCCCAACTGTGTAGCAATTAGGTCAACTACACAAAAAATGCAGTCAACTACACAAATCCTACCCTAACGCCCCAACACGCATTGAAAAATGAATAAAATTATCCTAGAAAGGCATGCTCAAATCATAAATTAACAAGTGGGCATCAAGATACATACCTCTGGTCCTACGCCCTCTAATTGTCAATAGCTTCGCACATGCTCGCCATGATGATTTTCCCTTGAAATTCACACCATCCCTGCCAAGCCTTCCTTTCTCTAAAGCTCCAATTCTTCCAAATGAGAAAGTGAAAATGAGCTCTTTTCACCCTCCCACCCCCTTTTATACCCCTTTGGGATGCCTAGATGGACATGCATGATCTCTCATTTGTATTGGTCATGGTCTTTTTCACCTTCTGAAACTTGTATCTTTTGTGTTTGAACTCTAGTTTCACTTCCATTTGTGATTTTGTAATATTGGCATCATTATCGACAAATTAACCTCTTGTTCACATTTTTTGGTCAATTTTTTGAGGGGGAACCCTTATAACCTGTTATGTATGGGGCATCTTTTACTTTAATTTTTCTCAAATTTTCTTTGAAACAACATTCTAAATCACATTGTCTCAAATAAGGACAAAATGTAGACACTAAAAATTGGTCAACACCTCTGTCTCCTATTTTTAACATGTTTTCTCATTGTGTGTGTAGTCTTTACTAATTGTCGATCCTGTCTCATTCTTCTCTCCTATTTCCTATCCCGTTGATATCATTTTGTCCCCATTTCGATTCTATGATATCAATTTGTTCCTAAATCCATCATGTTGATATCATTTTATCTCCATTTCGATCCTATGATATCAATTTATCCCAAAACCTATCTGAATGATGTCATTTTGTCCCCACTTTGATTCTATGATATGATTTTCTCCCAACACCTGTCCCAATAACATCAATTTGTCCCCATTTTGATCCTATGGCATCATTTTGATCCCATTTTCTATCTCAGGGCTTTGTTTCGTCCCCATTTCCTGTCCTTTGACTCGTTTTCACTTGATTTACCCTTTTGACCCAATTTTCCAAAATTTTACCATTTCTTCCCAATTCTTCCCAATTTCACCCAATTTGATTCAATTTGACTGCATTTGACCAAATATTGGTCTCTAGACATCATTTTGACTCGATTCCCTTTAAGGATTAGCCTCTTTCACTAACATGTCTTCCAAGATAAATAAATAATAATTTATTTATTTATCCCTTTATCCATCAATTAAATAAACTCATTTTATGGGTTCACCTTGCAATGCAACAACAAAAGTTGCAAGTTGTGTTGATATGACATCTCGGGTTTGATTCGTATGCAGGTTTCATGGTGAGACATCACAATGGAGAATGCAGACCCATTGGGTCCTCGACGGTAATAATTAGACCTTCATCAGAGATCAGCATACATAGGGTGTACGTGTCAACGAGATATACAAGGAGGAAAGAGAACAGAGGACTTGTCATAGATGATGTGACAACAATGGATGGAAGTAGTCGGTGGATGAAGGGAGTTAGGCGGCAACAGAAGAAAGGCAAAGGGAGTTAGGAGGAGACAACAACAATAACTGAAAGCCAAAAGGAAGTAGGAGGAAGGAGACGCTTGAGGATAGAGCAATAAGATGGCACTCAAGCTTGGAGAGACAAGGAGATCAGAGCCATGAAGGAATAAGGAGAGTAGAGACGTGGAGAGATAAGGAGAGAATTGGAGGGACAATGAGTGGAAAAGAACAAAGGTAAGAAAGAGGTGCCAATGCCTCAAAAATACCAGATGTACTTGGAGATGGGATTCCCCATTGTGATCCCACTGGTTCAAAGCTCTAGTCAAAAGCGACAACTTTCACAAATAAAAAAAAATCATTTTATTTAATTGTCTAACAAATAAATTTGAGGAATAAATTATATTTATTAATTTATCATAATTATCTTCTTCTTAAATGAAGATGATTAATAAATTTTATTTATTAATTCATCCTTTTATTTTCTTTTCATGATAAGATAATTAATAAATTTGATTTATTAATTCCTCTTTTTAATCCTCTCATGTGGAGATAATTAATGATTTTTAATTATTAAATATTTCATTTATCCTCTTGTAATGGTAAAAATCTAGGGTTTCCACCACTATATGTAGTAGAAACCACTAATTTTAGGCTTAGGTACCACTACATTAAAGAGGGGTGAACCCAAGAGATCTAGCCACAAATCATCAATGATAGGGCTGAGAATTCTATTGGATTCATTGGATTGGAAATTGATACCCTCTTTTGAGTTAAATTGTTGAAATGCTGAAATTGGGGTGAATATGTTGAAATTGAAGTAGTTATGTGCAAACAGTGAGCTACAGTCATCGAATTGAGCCACGAACCTGGACCTGAGCAATGTAAGAGTGTTCAGATCTATTCCTAGAAGGAGCTCCAAATTTTTCAGGACTAGAATGCATGTCACTCTGGTCCTCCACACTTTTCATCATCCAAAGGGGAAGTTGTTTGTCTTTATTAATAATATCAATCCTAAGAATTGCAGCTACGCACCTATTTCCTACACACATAAAGAAAAGGAAAATGATTGAAAATAGGGGTTTTCCTAAGTCAAACCTTGGTTTAGGAATTAACCTTGAATGAAATATTGCAAATATTGAAATAAATAATGGAAAGGTATACATCAAATTTGCAATTGTTGATAATGATGCTTTGCTTCTTGAATGTAATCACATATGTAGTATGAAATGGCATGGTAATAACAAAACCCTAATCATGCACACATGCTTGCATATGAATGATTTTATTTTGTCCATAATGGTTGAATGAAGAATACGTAGCCTTGAAGATCTCTAAAAATGGTTCATGATGAATGCTTCACAGATGCACGGATGTTTGATTTCTTGAAGATGGAGACTTAGATTGAAATGATTTGATTGATGTCTTTATATAGGGGATCCTAGGTCAATTTACGGATTAGGCCAACGTCCAACAATCATGTTGAGCCACGAATTTCATTTCTCATCATAGAGATAAGGTCCATCTCATATTTCAAAATAGGGCCTGACCAAGGGGGACTAGGGTGCTAGCGCCCTAGTCCTCCTTAATCAGGGACCATAATTTAGCCCCAGGGAGAAAGAGATCCCTCTAGGAAATTAGTTGGTAGGTGTACATGGCATCAAAAATGAAGTTAAGACACTGAACAGACCTGGATAGGAGATGAGGAGGAGACACGCTAAAGTAGGGGCACAAACATGAGGTGTAAATTGGTCTGGTGACAATTTATGATGATAAACCTCCTTTCTTGATAGATTTGATTGATGAGACCTTAAATTGTCTCATATTTAACTCATTAAAATCAACTATTTCTTATTAGTGTTGTTGTAAAAGTGGATTTGATTAATAATTGGAAGTTACTTAGTTTGTATAAGGTAGAATATAAAGTAGATATTTGGTTTATTTTTAGTAAACTAATGTGATCCAAATTGCTTCTAGGATGTCTGCATGAGTGTGTAAGATGTTACAATGCAGATGAATGAGTTATTAAATAACTCATGACAACATGAAGATTCAAAAACAGTTGTAGCAAAGAGCTCCAGACATTGTAGAAGGCTTTGAAGACATTAAGAGAATATAGAGAAGACTCTTGAAGACTCCCAACACACTCCAACATTCATGCAAAATCATGGAGCATCAATCATTCCTAAATCAATGAGCAAAGTATTTATTTCATGCAAGTTGCAGTTGTAGACTACACTACGTTATATTTCTCCAACAAAGATAACTCAAGTTAACAAAGAACTCCAATGTAATTATACAATTGTAAAATATTATTCATGATGATCAACAATGATTTGATCAGCTGAACTGATGATTAATTCCTTCATTCACATTGAGAACTTGAAGACTTCCAAGAAATCAAGCGCCCAAAAATTATGAAAAATGCAGTCTCGGTAAAACAGAGATCTATCTCCCTCATTTCTCAACAAAATTCAAAAATTCAAAATGATCTGGAAAGTAGACTTAAAGGGATAAAACCCCTTTTGAGGTTTGGCGAGATTCACAATAGGGAAGGAGCGGTTCATGACAGAAAATGACTGAGACAGATTGGCAAGATGAAGGACAACAATGTTAGTTTTCTCAAAGTTTTGTAAACGACCCTTCAAAAATAGGATCTTGGATCCATATTATTAGTGGATTGGTTAGGTAGATATGAAATATCAATTCTATAAATCCATTGTAATTAATCAAGCAAAGGGGGGGATTAGAAAGGCTTGTTTCAGCCTGAGGAAATAAGATAGACTAGTTTCATTTCCAATAATGTATTTTCCAGAATTTCTTAGAGTAAATTTGAATTCAAGTAAGTATTTTATTTTCAGCAAGTGTGAATTAGTTTCGCGTTTTCAATTCATGCAAGTGCGTCTTAGATTAGCTTTCATTTTTGCAAGTGTTCTTTAGAAGAGATTGTCAAGTAAGTTTTATGAATTCTCTTTTGCATACAATCATGGACATCGCCTTGGATTGATAAATTAAATGATGAGGATTACAATGACCCCATCATTTTTGGCACCATTGCTAGGGATAGGTGTCATTAGGGAATCAAGAAAATTAGTTTGGTAGACTTTTAGGTTTAGAAGTTCCTCGAGAAAGATTTGTCTTTCAAAACCCCCCCCCAAAACACCAAATCAAAACCCCCAAATACCAAATCTATGAGAAACGTTGCTATTTTTTAAAAAATATCCTTAGTTGGAGGACCATCACTCCAAGACCTAGCAAACGATATTTCTTTAAAGAAATAATTGGTGGTTTATTTCTTGCAAGAGGTGGAGAATACAATGAAGAAATCTTATGTTCATTACAGAAGCTTGCAAAAGAGAGACTTATTTGGAGACCTTAAAAGTCCAAGAATGGCTACCCAAGTATATTTTTTAAGCCAAAGGAGGGCTTCCCAATTGGATATTTGAAGAACAAGGAGTTGATTCCAGTCATGTATGCACCAGATCAAAAGGAAGGATTACAATCTCTCTCCAATAAGCCCATGCATTTGCTAGAATCAAAAGTCATGGAGAAGGTTTCCACTTCAAAGGAAGGTGAAGCATTGGATTTCAAAAAAATTGTCATCTTCTTTTCATTATCTTCTCTCAAAATCTTGAATGCATGAAAATATATTATGAAAAAGGGAAGATATTTTTCACAGCCAGTTAATGGTTATGTGTAACCTCTCTACATTATTAAGTAGAGTAGGTTAGGGTGGGTTTTATTTCTACGAATAAGTGCTTTGCACATGCTATTTCCTCTTCTCCAAGGTTGTAAGCATGCACTTTTTGTACAAGTTGTTGCACTCAAATTTTGGTGAAAATATTTTGGCATCATGGATGTTTGGTTGTTATAGTCTTGGGCTCTAGTTCTAACACTAAATATTGAAAAGTGTGGAAGCAAAAACAATGAAGAAGCAACATGAGTTGTTAGTCAACATAAAGGATCAATTTGTAGCTCTCAAAAGTTGAAGAAATTCTTTGCATGCATCATGGGGAAAGTGAACTACAACTCATGCATGATGGTTGCATAAAAAGTAAGGTAAAATCAGGTATTTGCTTTATTGTTTTACTTTTATTAAGCTTAAATTTCTTTCACTCTACTCAATCCATTCAAAAAGAAGAAGAAAAGGTGACTAAAATCTTATTCCAAGATTTATGGAGTTGTCAAGAGCTAAAATATTATTTTAAATGCTAATCGGGAGCCATCAGGAGCTACCTGGAGCAACTATTACAAAAGATAATTTATTCAATTTGAAAGCCCATTCTAAGTTGCAGAGGGACCTGCAACATTTTAGGTGTGGGGGAGATGATGAGACCTTAAATTGTCTCATATTTAACCCATTAAAATCATCTATTTCTTATTAGTGTATTGTTGTAAAAGTGGATTTGAGTAATAATTGGAAGTTCTTTAGCTTGTTTAAGGTAAAGTATAAAGTAGATATTTGGATTATTTTTATTAAATAAATGTGATCCAAATTGATTCTTATATGTCTTCATGAGTGTGCAAGATGTTACAATGCAGATGAATGAGTTATTAAATAACTCATGACAACATGAAGATTCAAAAATAGTTGTAGCAAAGAGCTCCGGACAACTCTAGACATTGTAGAAGGCTTTGAAGATATTAAGAGAAGATAGAGAAGACTCTTGAAGACTCCCAACACACTCCAACATTCATGCAAAATCATGGAGCATCAATCACTCCTAAATCAATGGGCAAAGTATATGTTTCATGCAAGTTGCAGTTGCACACTACACTATGTTATCTTTCTCCAACAAAGATAACTCAAGTTAACAAAGAACTCCAATGTAATTGCATGCTTGTAGAATATTATTCATGATGATCAACAATTATTTGATCAACTGAACTGATGATTAATTCCTCCATTCATGTTGAGAACTTGAAGACTTCCAAGAAATCATATGCCCAGAAATTGTGAAAAATGCAGTCTCAATAAAACAGAGACATCTCCCTTGTTTCTAAACAAAATTCAAAAATTCAAAATGATATAGAAGGTAGACTTAAAGGGATAAGATCCATTTTGAGGTTTTGGTGAGATTTAAAATAGGGAAGGAGCAATTCATGATAGAAAATGACCGAGGCAGATTGGCGAGATGAAGGACAACAGTGTTAGTTTTATCAAAGTTTTGTAAACGACCCCTCAAAAATAGGATCTGGGGGATTAGAAAGGATTGTTTCAGCCTAAGGAAATGGGATAGACTAGTGTCATTTCCAATAATGTATTTTCCAGAATTTCTTAGAGTAAATTTGAATTCAAGCAATTATTTTATTTCCAAAAAGTGTGAATTAGTTTAGCATTTTCAATTCATGCAAGTGTGCCTTATATTAGCTTTCATTTCTGCAAGTGTTCTTTAGAAGAGACTGTCAAGAAAGTTTTCTTAATTCTCTTTTGCATACAGTCATGGACACGACCTTGGATTGATAAATTAAATGACGAGAATTACAACGACCTCATCATTGATCTCTTTGGCTTTTTCCATTTTAGCCCATATCCTAAATGACAGTTTTGAGTTGCACTCGATCGTGTCCATTCAATTTCTCAAAAATCAATTCAATCTCGGTCATTCATTGAAATCCAAATTTCTATAAAAGGAGGCCTCATTCTTCATTCATGATAATTAGTTTTCGAATATTATCATTATTTTGTCAAATTAATTTCTAGTATTCTCACTATCATTGTCCTTGCTTTCGTATTTATGCATTTTGTAAGAGCAACATATCCATATTAGAGAAGAAAGAAGAAGCAACAAAGCTTCATTAAAGGAGCATAGGAATAATGATTGATTTGTGTTTTAAATTATGCTTTATTTTATAGCTTTGTTGGCTAGATTAGGTAGTTTTTCATGTAGTTTAAGTTTTTGTGATTATCTAAGTTAACTTATGCACGTTGATTTGTGGTTTCCCATTTGACAATATTGATTTTTTGCTTGCATAGTTTTGGCATTATTTTATATGAGGACTAAATTAGATCATTGGACCTTTGACACGTGTTGATTTTTATGTTGATGAATGTGTGTGTATGGATGACAGTTAGATGTGAATGTTTGCATGTATGAATTAGATTAGATGATGATGAATTATTATTGTAATGTTTTGATTTCTTTTATGATTATGGATTTATGGGCTAACCTATTAACAAGGAATTGAGTTTGAATGAGTACATGAAAAAGGTTGAAGATGAGAACATGGTCGAGGTAGAGGTGATCTAGCCAATTGGCATCGATGTACATGATGGGAATCTTGCATGCACCACCCAGATGCATTCAATTTTGCATTTTGCATATAGTTTAATTTTAATATGTGAGTGTTGATCAATTATATTTTGAGTGTGTCTTATGTTTGTTTGAAAATGGAAAGAAATAGTTTAAGTAGATATGCATTTTATTATGGTTAATTAATTTTGAAAAATTGATTTACCTTGAAAATTAAAAAGGTTAAATATTTTCTTATATGATAAAAATTATGTTCTTATGTTTATGTTTTGATAATTAAAAATGAAGTAATTATTGTAATAAATAATGTTCCTTTGATTGTTTATTTAAATTAGATAGAAAAAAATAGAAAAAAGAAGTGGATTCTTGTTTGGTTTAACTATTGTTTTTAATTTAATCAATTAAAAATAATAATAATAATAATAATAAAGAAATGTATTTATTTTATTCTTCATAGAATTTCTTTATATAAAAATATATTTTAATATATTATTTTTTTAAATAAACTGAACAATTCTTTATTTTATATATATTTAGTCTATATATAATCCAATTAAATAAAAAAAGCTATTTTTATAGGAAGTTTTAAAAGAAAAATTCAAAATATAGATAAAAGGGCTCACACGACAGAGAAAAGGGCGTGCACAACGCAGGGCGAACAAACCTTCCATTCCTTCAACAGTTCGTTCCTTCCTCAGGCAATAGCAATAGCACGCAGTGCGAATAGGAGCGACGACACTAGGAAGGCATTTGAAGAAGCGAGAAAAAAGTGCAAACAGAACATGAGAGCAGAAGAAACGTGAGCAGTTATGAATAAAGGAGCAAGCCAAAGGCTATAAACCCCACGTCGTTCATATTCTTAAGTTGCACCTTTGTAAACCCCATGTTGTTCATTTGCTGCTGCACGGACTTGAATACCTGTATGAAACCCTTGTGGGAGTCAATCGTCCATAAATATTTCAGAAACCTCATCTTTTGAAGAAGAAACCCTAGCGCAGAATCTTGGTCGACGACACTCAAAAGCGACGAATTTGCTTTAGGAAAAGAAACACAGGAGACAACCCAGAGTGCGGGAGGTGCACAAAAATCTTTTCGATAGGCCCTGGAAGGTGAGAAGTTGCAGTTCCCTGTGGAGGCAAGGTTTGAAACCGAAGATGCTACAGTCGATCCAATGCTCCTCCGAGTGAAAATCAAAGCACCAGGAGCTGCAGAAGCTTTGAACGCCACCAGATTTCTGAGAACTATTTCTAAGAGAAAATCAAAGCGTTGAGGGTGGAAGCCAGATTGAGGCTCGCAGGGGCTGACGCGGCTTTCAGGACGTCTACGTGGAGGAGTTAATCTCCTCCACTCGGTTTGCATATCCTTCTTCGCCCACTTGCTATTGCATTTCGTGTTTTCATTTATTCTTCTCTACAAATATTTATTGCGATTAACTTCACCCACTTGCCCTCCCCCGCATGGATCTAACCTTGGTTTCCAATGGAGCCGGAGTCAGACGGAGATATTAGTAATCCTAAACCCTCGCCATAGACATTACCAGCCCTAGCTAAGTCATTCGTCGAGACCGTCACCCAGACTGCAGATGGAGTCTGCTCAACGACACACTTCCTTAAGACTCCAGCAGGTGAAGGACCCAATCAGGACGGTAAGCTCCCTTGCAATTCCTCGGGCTCTTTTTGCATTTCTCCAAACTTTGAAATGTTGGATGAAATTATTTTAGAAAAACGTAGATTAAGTGACACTGCTATCTTTTTTGCTTGGGACTGCTTTGGGAAATGGAGGCGTAAACTTACCAATTGGCATCTTCTCCTAAATCCCTGGTCCCTGAGCAGTCCCCTGTCAAATCTGTGGTTAGAAATATGGTTAATAAGTTGGAAAACCCCAGTTGTGATGATGATGCTAGCATTAGCAATAACCCTGCAATGATCCTTAGATCCGGAACCCCCATTCATTCGATCTCCTCTTCACTTGCAGGACTTACTTCTGACACTAGCACCATTAATCCCTCGGCTTCAAATTCGCTCAAAGAAATAGAAGACAATCATATAATAGAGGTTATATACACCAATAAAGGTCTAGAAGAAATTAGATCTAGCACTATGCTCCCTGACTTTCCAGGCTCCCAGTTGTCTGGGTCCGACATAGGAGGAAATGTAGATACTAGAGCGGAGCCTCCCGAAACTAGTGTAATGATGAGGAATCTATGAAAGGACACTCCCTTATTAAAAAAAAAGGTAGGCCTATGGGCTCCAAAAACAAGAAGAAATCTGGCTATCAACAACGATCTCCCTACCAGCCCCCCATAAACCCTCTACCTTGATGAAACACATATCATGGAACATTCGCGGCCTTGAGTTGCCTGATAGAAAATTTGTTATCAAAAGGTTTTTGGATTTGCACAAAAACTTAGATTTTCTGATGTTACAAGAACTTAAATCTGTTGGGTTCTCCCTTGACGCATCGCTTGACTTCATTTGGCGAGATGCAATCAAAATTTGTACCAACCACCCAAAAGGTAAAGGAGGGGTTGGGCTTCTCCTCGCCCCTAAATGGGCTATGCACCTCAAAGATAAAGGAACCTTTCCCTGTAATAGAGTAGCTTGGGCTACCTTAGAGATGAAGGGTTCTTGCTTTGGCATATGCTCCATTTATGCTTCTAACGATTATAAGGAACGAATATCCCTCTGGAATTGGTTAACTTCCCTCCCAAATATTCCCTGGGTCATGTCCGGGGACTTTAATATGACTGAATCCCAGAATGACAAGGCTGGGGGTCTCCTGTTTGAATGGAAAAACTTAGAAAAGCCTCATTGGGATAGATTCAAACAACATCTGCAACTCTTTGACCCCTTGGAAGCCACTAAACCTGACAACCCTAACCTATGGCACACCTGGTGCAACTTTCAACAAAGCACCAATCGGATCTACTCTAGGTTAGATAGGTTCTACGCTAATAAAGACTTCTTCTCCTTTTCCCCCAACCAGTTAGGGAATGTGGTTGCAGTCCTACCAACTACCCTATCTGACCACTTCCCCGTCTTAGCCATTATCAACATTAGAAACTCCATCACCCCTTGCCACTCCCGCAATAAGAAATTCTTGCTTAATACCTCCTTGTTGCAAGATGAGGATGTCCTTATTGCCATCAAATTAATTAGACTCTTCAATCTGCAACCGCATCTCCCCCAATCCCCCTTGAGTAGATGGCAGACGAACATTTCTTCCTGGCAGATTCTTCTCCAAACCATTGGCTAGAAGAAAGCCAAGGACTTCAGGTTCATAGAAAAAAAATCTTACTCTGCACCTTCACTCCCTTGAGCATGAAATTCAACTGCACCCCTCTTCCCCTACCTTGGCCAAGCAGGTCTCCGAGGCTAGAGATATCCTTAGAAAGCACCAATAGGTTAAGATCAAAGGTGCTTTCATCAGAGCCCATAACCATTGGCTCCAGTTTGGTGATAAGGGCTCCAAAATATTCTTTAATCTGCTCAAACAAAAGCAAATCAGGGAAAAAATTGATAGAATATCTATAGACAATAAGGAACTCCTTGATATCTATGACATCAAAGAAGCCTTTGAAGTATTTTACAAGACTTTGTTTACCTCTGAGGATAATGAGGCTTCGGCAGATGCCTGCACCAGATGTAGGACCATTATCCCTAATAGAATCTCTAAGGACGAATCCAGCCTCCTCAAAGCTAAACTAACCGTGCACGACATCAAGGATGCCATTAGGGCTCTTAAGGATAACAAAGCCTCAGGCCTTGATGGACTTCCTGCTGAATTCTACAAAACTAACATTGACTAGATTGTCGATGACCTTTATGATATCTATAATGAAGCCCTTGCCACAGGCACCCTAGGGGAATTCATAAATAGGGGTATCATTAAGCTTATCCCGAAAGAAGGGGACAAAGCCCTGATTAAAAATTGGAGGCCAATCACCCTCCTTAACGTCTCCTACAAGATCCTGGCCAAAGCCTTAGCCTCCCGACTTGAGAAGATCCTCCCCAAGTTCATCTGTTCCACCCAAACAGGCTTCATCAAAGGCAGGTACATCTTGGAAAATCTTGTAACGAGTTGGGAATCCATGGAATGGGCCAGGACCTCCAACCAAGACGCCGCCATGTTCCTTGTCGACTTTGAGAAAGCATATGATAGGGTGGAATGGAACTTCATCCTCATGATGCTCTCTGCCTTTGGCTTTCCTAGCGAATTTTGTGACTATGTTCGAATCCTCCTTAAAGATGCATCTGCCCTACTTGAGATCAATGGGACCCTCTCCAGTCGATTCCCCTCTCTAGATCGATCAGATAGGGCTGCCCCCTTGCCCCTGCTCTGTTTGTCATTGCTTCCAATGCCCTGTATTATCTCCTTAGAGATGACACCCTGTCCCCCCGTGTCCAAGGCATTACCCTGTTGAACGACTCTGAGCTGATCAACATCCAATTTGCTGATGATACCTCGTTCTTCCTGAAGCTCTCAACACACAATATTGATTCCCTCAATCAAAAACTTGACATTTTTGGTAAGGCCTCCGGAGCCCGGATATCCAACACCAAATCCATTCTATTGGGTTGGAAAGAGAATCCCCCAGACTGGCTTCAACAAATTGGCTATGCGTGGGGAGGACCCACTAAACTAGTCCGTTATCTTGGCATCCCCTTTTCTTTATCTCCCTCTCTTAAGGACATGTGGGGCTGGGTGAAGGGAAAGATAGACAGTAAACTCAACAAGTGGGACAATAGGGTTCTCTCCCTTGTTGGCAGGATTCAAGTCTGCCAAAAAATCCTATCCTCATACAGTATCTACTACTCCTCAGTTTGGATGTTTAGCAACTACCAAATCCTTGAAATCCAAAAGGCTATCAGATGGTTCCTTTGGTCGGATGGGAAGGGTAAAAGGAAAGCCCACGCGGTCAAATGGACCTGGTGCCACTTGGATAAAAAACTTGGTGGGCTAGGCCTTAAGGATCTTAGACTGCAAGGCATCTCCCTTGCAGCCAAATAGATATTCCACTCTTTGGAAGGGCAAGAACCCTGGAAAATCCTCATTAGGAACAACATACAAAATGGTGTTCCCAAAATAGCCAAAACTTGGAAAGCTCTCCCGCTCAGTGACCTAATTGCTAGCAGCTTTCCCATGTCTGTCCAAGGCACCTGGGTTTTCAAATCTATCTGGAAAGCCTGGGAGCATGTGCATGGTCTAATCAGCAACTCGAGCATCAATTCTGATAAGTCCCTACACGGTGAAAGGTCAATATGGTGGAACTTGCATCACAACTCCAAACCCCTTGCCCTAACTCAAGGTTGCTCAGCTAAGCATTGGCATAATAAAGGAATCAAGTACATTATGGATATTCTTGAACATGATCACCTTATTAGCTGGGAAGCCCTTAGCACTAAATATGACCTCCCTGTATCTCATAAGAAGACATACAATATGATTAAAACTGCTTGCGTTCCCTTTAACCTCCCTAAGAACACCCATGTAGACGCCCAGAGGTACCTTTCATTCCTATGGAAGGATGGCTCTACCCTCCCTAAAATCAAAGCCAAATCTATCTATGCCTTGTTAAACAGTGATCCGTCAGTGATTGAGCACGTCAACAAACTATGGTATGTTAATCTTAGGCCCCACACTTGGCAACAATCTTTTGTGAAACTCTAGTGATCCCCCATTCCTTCTAAGATTCAGTGCTTCAGATGGCAACTTATGTTGGACAGATTACCTATTAGGATATTGGCTAAATATGACCAGTGCTCTGTCTACAGAAAACCTGAGACTGCACGCCACATCTTCTTCGATTGCCCCTTTGCTAGAGATATTTGGCTTCTGTTTGGAATTTCTATTGCAGAATTTGTGTTTCCTCTTGATATAGTTACTGGTTTTATTCATGGACTGAGAAATGATACTAATCTTGTTTGGCAAATCTTATCTTCGTATATTCTTTGGTTTATTTGGAAACTCAAAAATGAGGAGAAGTTCCAAGGTATTACAAGGGAACGTACTGAGTTTTTTAAAAAACTCACACATTACAAAATTGTTGTGCAGGGCTTTGTTGTGATGAACCTCGAGAGAAATAAGCTACTGTGGTTCCTAAAAGATGGCAGGGCAACCATGTTTGTTTACGAGATGCAAGATGGGTACGAATGGGCTAGGATTGCAGAGAACCAGACCTCCTTCGATAAGGCAGTGCAGAAGCTGATAAAGGATCTACAGGATAGCAGGCCTCCTCCCTTCAACAGGATTGAGATGTGCTCCCAGATCCTTGCTAGAAAGAAGGTGGTCTGGATGGAAGGCGAACAGGGTTGGACCACATGGCTGGAGGATCAGGATGAGATCCTCCAATTCTGATTTATTCTGCTATGCCCCCTCTTTTTAGATAGTTAGATAACTGTATATATTCCTCTGATTGGCGGTTGAGGCCCTGCCCCTCGCTCCCTAGTTTTGTATAAACCCTCTGTCTATATTTTGAACTCTCGATTTCTAATATAAAAAAAAAAAGTTTTAAAAGAAAGCTAAATAAAGCTTTAGTTAAAATAGAAGAATAAATTAGAATAAAGAAATAATTCTTGTTAATTAATTAATTTTAATATAAATTTGAAAGTAAAGTTATCTTTTTAACATAAATGTTTATGTAGGTATATATATTCTTTTTAATTAAAAATAAAATGATTTTTGTTAAAATAAACACTCTTTCAAATATATTTAAAATATTCCTTTTATTTAAAAATTTAAGTATAAAATAAATGACCTTTATTTAAGACTATTATTTTAATTTCTTTTTAAATAAATGATTATTTTATTTCTTAAAAGCAAATAAAATTGTTTCAAATGCATGTTAAAGAAAGGTTGCACCATTCTTGGCTGAAAATGGGGGTGTATGCCTCCATAAAAGGGGTTGTCCCTCAATAAGAAATAAACTTTCTGATCTCTGCTATGGAAAGAGACCGTTGGCGTCGTCGAGGGTTTGCAGCGCGGCGATGGTAGGACCGGACATGGAGAGATCGAGACTATTGCGATATGGGTACTCTGTTTTATTGGGGATAAACTAGGTTCCTTTACTAGGGTAGGTGAAGGGGTTGAGGCTAAGGATGTCAGAATGTATGCAAGGATCTGTATCAACTGGAAACCGGTGCCTCCCCTTCCAAAGGAGATTGAGCTACGCTCAATGTTGGGGTGTGGAAGCAATCGATTGAAGTGGAAAGATGTAAATCTTGCAAAACATTTGGACATACGAAACTGGAATGTTCCAAGAATCTCAAAGGGAAGCTTGGGGTCGATGAGGCATACATCAATAGAGTTATCCAGATGTCTGAAAAAGAAGTCGATGGAGGATGCTTCTCGGAAGGACATGAGCAATGATGAAGTTAAGAATCCTAGCAGAGAAGAGAATGTTGAGGAGCAAGAAGTGGCAATGGCTAGCCAGGAGATGGGGGTGGAAGATTAGGTTCAAGATAGAGAGGCCTATGAGGATTGGGGGTGTTCTGAGCAGCAAAAATGTAGAGGTAGGGGTTCGTAATGGGAAGCATTTTCAAGTGTCTGGACAACATTTGGGCGATGAGAATGAGACTAATCCAAGAGAGGGTGATTCTTTACCTGGTAAAGTTACCCCTCTCAGTCCTAATAGCATCACTCAGTTGCTCTCAGATCGTGACTTCGAGACCCCTCTTTTCAAAGACATTCATGTTTCACAGTCAAAGCCCCCGACTGATCTAGTGGATGGAGTGGTAGAGTTAGAAGGTGGAGATGGGGGAATTCCTTATCCTCAGAAGAGGAGGATGCTTTTGGGCTTAATACAAATGTAGGAGTTGTTGAGATGAGAACTATTAGCTAGACAAAATCAAATTCTAGAAATGTCAAGGTGGGTGAAAAGAGACTAAGAGGTCGGAAGTCCAATTTGGATTTGTTAGAGATTGCAGGAAGCCAAAAAGGTCAGAGCAAGTTAAGATCCGAGAGGTCAATTGACCCTCCTGGACAGCCATGAAGATGCTATCATGGAATGTCAATCAAGGCCGGATGTGGTTTGTTTGCTGCAAACCTTAGTGGTGTTGAAGCACAAAAACTTTTAGGCGGATGGAAGAAATAGTAAGGGGTTTTTGATGAGGCAAATGGGGCTTCAGGTGGTATCGGTGTGTTATGGAACCCCTTAGTTGTTAGTCTGGAGGTAATTGCTCAAGTGAAGCATTGGCAATTAATGAAAATTAAATGCTTTGTTTTACAAATTGATTTTTTTTCAGTTAATGTATATGGGTCAACAAGTACCAGAGACAAGAAGTTATTATGGGAAGAAATCTCCTCTATCATTAGACCGCTTTGTGGTGAATCCTTCATAATCTGTGGAGATTTTAACACCACGTTCGAATTGGCAAACAAAAGAGGTGGTAGCCGATCCCTAGGCTCTATTCAGAGGTATTTCCAAGATTTTGTCACTTATAATGGAAGACAAGTGGTGGATCCTTTACTTGGACAAATAGACGTCAGGTTTTTTCCAATATTGTAGAAAAGTTAGATGGTTTTTTCTTGGCGGGTAGGTGGGTGTCTTTACCTCTGGTTTATGAAGCTAGAATTCTCCCCTTCTCTGGGTCAAATCACTACCGAGTATCCTTGTTTTTTTATAGAGATTGTGTTTCGCGCAGTGGTGTCCCTTCAAATTTGAAAAAATGTGGTTCAGGAAAGAAGGGTTTCAAGACTTGGTTGCCAATTGGTGGAAAAACTCTTCGTATAGGATTGGAAATAAGGGTTTTTGTTATTTTAAAAATATTTAGCTTGTCAAAGAGAATCTTAAGGCATGGAATCAGACTCAATTTAAGGATATCTTCGAGGAGAAAAAGAGAATCAAAGGCCACCTAGAAGCTTTGAATCATTTTTTTAGGAATGAAGGTATGGATTAGACTGATTTTCTTATTGAGAGGAATTTACATGCTCAATATTTGAAACTTCTTGCGAGGGAGGAAATCTATTAGAGGGAAAAGTCTAGGGAAAATTGGCTGAAGGAAGGAGACCACAACACAAAAAAAAATCACAATTTGATAAAAGCTAAGAGGTCTTCAAATAGGATTTCCTCAATAATAATGCCTAATGGAAAATGGACTCATGATCTTGATAAAATCAATCGAGCCGCGATCTCTTTCTTTTCTTCCCTTCTATCCTCAAGCGAGGATGAGTCAGAGGTTGTTGGTGAAGATATCCTTAGAGTGATTCCAAAGCTTATAACTGAGGACGACACCAAAATGTTGAATGGCCCTATGTCAATGAAAGAGGTTAAATTTGCGCTCTTTGGTCTTGATGAGGATAAGGCACCAGATCTAGATGGGTTCCAAGCAATTTTCTTCCAGAAGTTTTGGGATTCGTTGAAACAAGATATTTGGGAGGTTGTTGAGGAATCGAGGAGAGACGAGTTTATGTTGAAGGACTTCGATAATACCCTTATTGCTCTTATTCCAAAGAAAGTGGAGGTGCGGTCGTTTGAGCACTTTTGCCCCATTTCCCTGTGTAATACAGTTTACAAAATTATCTTGAAAGTGGCAGCAAATAACCTGAAGAAGGTATTGGGCTCGATAATTTTAGAAGAACATAGTTGTTTTACCCCTAATAGGTCTATTGTTGAAGGCATTATTATGGCTCATGAAGCAATTCATTTTATTAGATTAGGAAATACTCAGAAGATGTTTGTAAAGTTGAATATTAGAAAGGCTTATGACAAAGTGGACATAGGCTTCCTTCTTAAAGTGCTAGAATGGTTTGGCTTCCATAGGAATTGGATTGCTTGGATCCAAAGTCTCATCTTCTCACCTCGGGTTTCAGTTTTGGTTAATGGTAGTCCACGGGGTTTTTTTGAAACTTCTTGAAGGTTGAGGCAAGGTGATCCAATCTCGCCATTCTTGTTTATCATTATGGCGAAAGTGCTTCAGCATCTCATCTCTAAACACAAGGAGAATGGTTCTTGGAAGGGAGTGATGGTGGAAAGGGGTGTTGAGTCTATCTCACACCTTCAATTTGCGGATGACACTCTATTAATGGGTGAGGCCTCATTAAGAGAAGTAAGGATTATGAAGAATGTGTTAGAAAAGTACAACAAGACGTATGTGCAAAAGATTAATTAGCACGAGTCTGACATCTTTTTCTTCAATGTTGGTTTGGCGGTCAGGAGGGAGATTTCAAATATCCTTAATGTCAAAGTTGGGGTGCTACTGAGGAAGTTTCTGGGAATCCCTTTGATCTTTGGAGTGGGTAAGTCAAGTTTATGGAATAATCTGGTAGATGGTTATAGTAGCAAATTGAAGGGTTGGAAAAGTAGGTGGTTGACCTCGACAAACAGGATTCTTATGCTAAAGACAGTTATTTCAGCTATGCCTCTTTTCTCAATTATGTGCTTGAAGATCCCAGGTGAGGTGGTTTGGATAATTAAGCAAAAAATGCAAAAGTTTTTTCTGGAATGGGAGTAGGGATCAACACAAGCTCCCTTTGCTTGCATGGGATAAGATCTGTAAGCCCAAGCTTATAGATGGGGCAAGTCTTCGCAATTAGAAATTGATGAATAATGCCATGGGGGCAAAATTGATATGGAGTATGTAGAAAAATACAAGTAAAAAATGGGTTAGAATTTTGCAGGCCAAGTACTTGGATAGTAGAGAGAGTCACGTGATATTAACAATTCAAGGTCAACCAAGAGGATTGGTGGTTTGGCATTGGTGGTTTGGCATTTCTTAATGGCATGCAGACCTATGGATCATATTTTGTGGATGTTAGGAGATGGTAAGAGGGCAAAGGTTTGGTCTGATTCTTGGGATAGACTGGAGGTCATAGAAAATACAAGAAATTTTGCACATTTGAAGGTAGTCAGGGATATCGAATGGGGAGACACGGTTGCTGACTTTGTAGAACAAGTAGGAGTGGAAGACTTTGGTTGGAAATCGAAATCAGTTGAAGATCTGGAATTGGATGCAGATAATGATGTTTTGCTTTGTGAAATTCTCTTTTCGCGGAAAGTTATTCTCCCTAGTGGTGTAGATCAAATCATCTAGTGTGGTTTGCAAAGTGGGGAGTATTTTGTTGAACTTGGGTATATATTGTTAGAGGATGCTACGGTGATGGAGGAATGGTTGTCGGCTCTCTATTGGAATAAGAATTGCCCACCAAAAGCAAGGTACTTCGCTTGGTTCAAAGTTTGGGGGAGGATTTTAACTGGAGATAGATTGCAGAAGATTGGGTTTTCTAGCCCCTTCGTGTGTCCTTTATGTCAATGTAATGAGGAAACTTTGGATCATCTACTTTTGAATTGTGATTTTGTGCAGGCTTGTTGAAAGTTTATGTTATTGCGGCTTGGTTTGCAGTGTCCATTACCTTGACTATTTTGGGGCTTCTTAAAAGTTGGATGAGAAGTCCCTATAAGTTGATATTTTCAAGCATATGGTAGATATGCCCCTCGACAGTGATATGGGAGTTGTGGAAAGAACGTAATTAGTGTATCTTTCAGGACAAGCCTAAAACTATAGAAAGGTTTTTGTCCCAACTTGAAAGAGCTAATTCAAAAATAGTAAGTAGTGCTGCTTCTTGGAGTATTATGGATAAAGATCCCTTCACCCTTTGTGACATCTTGATTCAACGTAATTGGCCTTTAATTAAATATAGGCATGTTCAAGGGCTTTCCCGGGTTAATCCTAAGCTAACAAACCCGGAAGAGATTTGGGAATGCCTTGAACTAGGGGGGACAAAATTGAATTTTGACAGGGCATCCAAGGGAAATCTTGGCCCGTCTGGTGCAGGGCTTATGGCACGAGATTCTCAAAGGAACATCATGGTAATTGGTGCAAAATGACTTGTTAATGGGTCCAACAATAAGGTAGAAGTACATGCAACTTGAGAAGCTATTCAGATGGCAACAAAATTGAAAGTTAATCATTTACATTTGGAATGGGAATCGTTATTGGTGATCACCGCTATTGCAAAAGTGGAGACAACTGCTTGGAGCTTGAATAAACATATTAAATTAATTATTTGTACTCTCTCATCCTTTGAGGATTACAAGGTATCACATGTCGAACGAGGTGGCAACCAAGTGGCGGACACACTGTCAAATATAGCAGTGTCATCATTTCGAGTAAATGAGCTCGATTTGTTTGAGGATCTCTGTGAGATATGCATTCATGACTTGGTAAGTTTGGAGACGGCAGACAGTACAGTCATTTAATGTTATGGACAGCAGAATCAATTGATCTTTATATTCCCATTGAATAAGTGTCATTTTCATTATGCATGAGTGTGGTCTTGAAGTTTGGGCGGGTGATAGGTGCCATGGAGGCAAATTTATCTTTAGCAAGTATTAGGCAACAACAATTTTTTCATGGCAAGTTTACAGAGAGGAGACTTTGTAGCGTGTTTAAGATTGAAGACTCTATTTTGGGCAGAGTATTGAATGGATTTTGGGTTGAGAGTTCCTAAAGTTGGAGCATCGGTATCGTTCCAATATTGATATTTCTTCGACCTTCATGGCTTGGGGATTAGAACTGGAGACCAAGGAGGTAGTTTTGAGGGCTATGAAAGAATGTGTGAAGCCAGGGTGGTGTGGTGGCATGACAATTATCTTGGCAATAGTGGAGCCTTGAATTAGTTTATGGGCGCATCACGGAGATTGGCAGTGTGGAGTGTGTTTGGAGATAGAGATGTGCGTAGGGCAGAAGCCCAAATTGGTTGGATGTTGTTGAAGGAGTGCCTATGGATGTTGTGGTTTTTGGTGTCTTTTTGTTAATGTAGGGTTTGTTGAGAAACCCTTTATGTGTTGAATCGTGTTTGTACTATATCTATGTCAGTTTGTAAGGGAAAGGGTTCCAGGATTATGCAATATGGAGCATGGCTCCAATTTTGGTTAGGTTTAGTCTGTGAATGTTGCTTTGACAATGGCAGTCGATAGTTGTTGGGACAACAGGGGATGGGTATTAGCAGTTAATGGTGCTTTTTACAATGTATGTATACTTTTATAGACAAATCAATATAAATTATCTATTATCGATTAAAAAAAAAGGGATTGTCCCTCTCAAATTTGGACAACACCAAATTCCATTAAAATAGTATATTTCCATGTTCCTACACAACAATATATTTTGGTTTTAGGAGCAGCAGTTTATGGGGATTTAGGACAGCAGTTTGTGGGGATTTAGGACAGTAGTTTGGATTGTTTTAAAACAGCATAGTGCATCGATTTATCAACCGATTTTTGGCTATTCTACCAATCATTTCAGCTACCTCCTCCTGCTTCAAAACTATATGTGATTTTTTTTCCTTGCAATGAATTCATATGAAATAAAAGATATGTAATTTCTAAATTTTAAATTGGTTGATTTGTTTCTTTTATATATATATATGTGCATATATACATGTGTATATCTTTGTATATACATGTATGTATGTATGTGTATGCATCATAAATATACAAGTATCATTCATTTAAATTTTGGTATGTTTATATATACAATTACAATGTGATTTTAATCGTATTTTTTTCATCTCAAAGTTCATTATTCATATATGCAAGCTCATATGCATGCTAAATTAGGATATATTACTCTATTTTGAATGTTGTTGAGATCTGAAAATAGATTGTTTTTCATATGCATGTAGATATTGTTCATGGCTGAAATTTTAAGTCTTGAAATGGTATATATAAATATATAAGTGTATGTATATGTACATGGGTATTTATATCCATATGCACATGCAAATACATATTATATGTTTATTTATAATCATGTTGATGATGTTCATTTTGAAGTTATGATTCAATTTAATTCTTGGTTATTTCATAGCATCCATTTATGCATGTATGTAGATATATCTAGATATACACATGTATATGAGATATATATGTGCATATATACACACACCAGTATGCTATTTGTTAATTTGTATTGATTATTTTCCTTAGCAATACTTACAAAAATATAGTAAAGAAAATTATTAGTAAAGTTCTAAATTTAGTGAAATTAAATTGTAAATTTAAAAGTTTTACATAAAGATTTTAAAGGGTTAGTTATATTTTATTTTCTTTAAATTAGATCAACAATGTATATCCAAACTTCTTGATATCGTGTATGTATTAATTTTGAGTGATGATTAAGGGTTTAATTTTATTATTTTGTGTAGTTATGATAAAATGCTTAGCTTAGAAAAAGATTGTATTCTTGTATGGTTGTGGAAAGTTTACCTTCTGAGACAGGTGTATGGATGTAGAAAGTTTACATTCTAGGATGGGTTCCAAATATGGGCTAACAGGAGAATGTAGACATTGCTTTTCTAGTTGTACTTTATTTTTATCGTATATGGATTGTTATGCTTGACCAAGCTATGTGGAGCACTAAAATATATGGTTTGTTTATTCATTTTACTCCCTCTATCGTATCCTGGTATCAATCATAGCATGTTCTCATATGATAGAAATGCATGTAGATATATCAGGCATACTACATATTTCATCATGTCATCAATTCTTTTTTGCTAGGCATCTTGTGCAGGGTCAGTAGTTCTTCCTGTCAAGAGGAACTCTAGGGAAGCGTAAGCTTTGTGGTTGGGTGGAAAAGCGTCTGGACCATGTTCTTGTCTCATGTTTGTTGATGACTATTGGATTGATGAATTGAAGATTCCAGTGCTTGTCTATGTTTTTTATGACTTGTTGGTGATGGATTGCCTAAGTCATGTGGCTTGTTGTTAATGGACTGCCTATGCCATCTTTTGTTACATATGCAATCATCTATCTTATGCTTCACGTATTGATATTATGTCAAGTGAAGACATAGTATGTGATGAGTCTTATTTATGTCTTTATTTGCAGTTGTTTTATGATACTTAAGACCTTTATACTTAAGACTTTTATATAATATGTTATACTTTAACTACCTTTTTGAGCCCAGGTACTGGTCATGTTATCCTTAGTCTAAGACCTTTTGTTGTGTTGAAACAATAAGCTTTATGATTGCAAATATAAGTGATGCAGGAGCATCCCTAGTTCATGGCAATCTTGCATCAACCAAAAACATTTTCTTTTCAATTTGTTTCTTGTTTTGTAGTTTCAGCATTTCTTTGTGTGATTCTTTGCATTTGCTCACTAGATCTTGCGGAGCTAGATTTTGTTCGTGGACATGTTCATCTACCTTATCCTAAGTCCATGGGACATTTGGATCTTTTTCTGACAAGTTATCACTTCCGGAATCTGAGACAGTTTTCTGGCTTGGAACACCGGAACCACTTGGACCTATTTGCTATTGGTGAATCTTACGAATCATTTATGTAGTATGCGGAGATTCAATTCATTATTTCTAACGTTCCTTGGCTTGTGGCCGACCTTCTCTTAGGTCCACACTTCATTCCATAGATTTTTTGGAAGGATCTCTTTGGTGGAGGTCGGCCTAGTTGTTTTACACGTTACATCTTGTTCATTGGCATTTGTTTCATCTTGGGCCGATGCAGATCATACGTGATCATATAAATCAATGTAATCAAGCATTTATAAATTAGTTATTAGAACATAGAAGATAAATCTGAAGCTTAGGAGGTCCTAAGTTGGCTCACATTCTTGCTTGAGTCTTGATATTGTACTTGAGAATGTATGCAATCAGGCCAGTGTGTTGAATCTTGTAAGCCGCATGTTGCCAACAGTTTGTAATTGATTTTCATGATATAACAGCCTATTTTGCATTGCCTCCATTATATTGTGTCACTTTGTTTTGTTTAACTCTTGTTGCACGGTCCGGACTATTCTCTTTGAGGACCCTCCTGTTGTGACTACACTAGGTGGTATCAGAGCGATTTTTTGTTCTAGAGATTGCGGAATCCTGAAAGAATTTGTTGTGGGGTGGAAAATTGAGGATTTGGCTTGTGTCTACAGAGGACTGGCATGAAGATGGCGCAAAGAGGAAATGCTAGAAGTGGTGGAGCACGTGGAAATGCAGACCCTGGTGTGATGTAAATGTTGAGAGGAATTGCAGCCTGATTGGAAGTTGTTGAAATAGCCCAGAGAAGAGGTCAACATGTTTGATGAGTAGCCTTTTTGGTTCTTTTATATGAACTTATGTTATGTTAGATTTGTCATTTTGTGATAGACATTTTGGTTGTGATAGGTATAAGCCATTTTGTGTTTAAAACTATGAACTTTTCTATCTATTAAACAACCTTATAAATGATATGATAAATCTCTTTTAATGATATGGAAATGTTTGATTAAATGTTGGTTAGAAGTAATATTGTTCGAATATGTGTTGTGCGTGTTAACTTATACATATGCAACTGGAAGAGAGACTGAGTCAACACAAAGAAATCGGTTGCTATTTCAGAGAGTTATAGTCCTACTCAAATAGGACTGTTGAACCAATGAAGCCGACAGTTGATGACTCTAACAGAGTCCCCAGTTGCGGTTAATGCAGTTATTGTTTTAGAACATGTGATAGTTTGTTGAAGAGATATAGAGGATATCATGGCCTATATTTGTGCATTAGACTAAGTCTTAGAATGATTCACCCTTCTATGCTTTTATTTCTAATAAAAGTCATCCTCCTAATTTGTTGGGAGTGGATCAACTATGTAGTTAGTTTGTTGTTAAATCTCCTATAAATCCATTAGTTAAGGATGGAGTATGTAATGCAGTTTTTATCTTTTCAAGTGTTCAGTGTACTTTTCTTTCACAGTCTAATAATACAAGAGATTTCAGTTCTGCTATCTTTGATGTTCAGAATTTCAATGTGTATGTGATGTCATAATCTTTAAATTTGGTTAAGGTTTTGGAGGCTCAACCAAGGTGGGCCACTTGGGGAGCATCCATGTTCATTCACTTCCATGTTTTGCTAAGTAAGTTTATTATCGAGCTTATGTCTACTATTTAGAATCCTTTTGTTGACTGTCCTGCAACCATAGAAACTTAATTTTGTGATTGTTCCTGCAGCCAAAGGAAAAACAAAGTTTACAGTTACCAGTTGGTTAGTTTATTTCTTGCATAGAGTTACAAGCTTCATGTTAAGTAGGTTAAATTGATGTCAGTAGAACCAATGTTAGAATCTAATGCTTTCCATTAATTCCTTGTTTAGCTACTTCAAGTTTGAGTTAGTATTCCTCATGAGTCTCTTGGTGCACATATAGTGCAGACCTATTTCAAGTATATGTTCCTAGGTTGACAATTGAATGAGTTCCTTATCAATGAGTTAGTAGTCCAATGATAACAGAGAATTGAACCCCTTTGGTCAAAGAAATGAGTCTTTATTACCAGGACATCATAAGGAACCAACAATGTTGAAGATGTGAGTGATGATGAGGAAGAAGTAGTTGGAGAATAAGGAGAAAATCCACTGGCAAATGACTTGGAAGAAGAGAGGTTTATAATAGCATTGTCTAGAGAGAATACCAAACCACATTTTACCCCTGGGTTATGATGACAACTTAGATTCGGATGAATTGCTCGATTGGATCACAGAGATGGAAAAGTATTTTGATTTTGAAGGCACCGTTGAAGATTGGAAGGTAAGATATGCTTGCACTAAGTTGAAAGGTCATGCATCTCTTTGGTGGGAACATTCGCAGGTAGATAGATAGAGAAAAGGTAAAGAGAAGATCAAATCTTGGGAGTGGGTGGTTAACAAGATGAAATTGAAGTTCATGCATGTCGATTATCAAGTGAATCTGTTCTGGAAGTTGTAGAACCTGAAGTAGAAGGAATCTACTGTGAAGGAGTATACCGAAGCATTCTACAAGTTGAATATCAAATCTAGACATACTGATGATGAGATTGAACAAGTTGCTAGGTATTTGAATGGGTTGTGGATGTCAATACAAGATGAACTTAGTCTAATCATGTTGCAGAGTGTTGAGGAAGCTTATCAATATGCCCTGAAAGCAGAGGAGAAGTTGAATAAAAGACATGAGAAGAAGCAAAGAGGTAGAGGTGGAAGGTTTTCTGGGGGAAGAATTCAAGGAGGAAGAAGCTATTTTGGAGGAAGAGGACCCTATATAGATCAAAATAAAGACAAGGAAGTTAGCAGATATGGAAGTTTATACCAAAAAGATGATAGAAACTTTGACTGGAGAAGAGAACCTGATGGTTACCGGAATGAGGGTTATGGAAAAGAAGATAGAAGACAAGATAAAAGAGTGTTTAGAGGAACCTTCTTTAAGTGCGGAGGAGAAGGACATCATGCTTTTGAATGTAAGAAGACCAAGAACACTAGAAGGACAGTATTGGTGGAAGAAGACCATACTGGATCAACTAATAAACTGGAAGATGGAGAATTGTTGGTGATGAGGAGAGCTTTGTGTCATACTGGAGGTGATGAGGAGCCCTTGCAGAAGAGGAATTTGTTAAAGACCAAATGTAAAGTATCTAGTAAGTGTTGTAAAGTTATTATTGATAGTTGTAGTTCAGATAATCTTATTTCGGAAGAGATGGTGAATAAGCTGAATTTGGAGAGATTGAAGCACCCTAAGCCTTATTAGATAGCATGGATTCAAGATGATCATAAGATATTAGTAAGTGAATAATGTTTGGTAAAATTGAAAAATTGGATCTTATTATGATGAAGTTTTGTGTGATATTATGCCTATGGATATTTGTCATATCTTGTTGGGTAGACCTTGGTAGTTTGATTGACAGACAATACATGATGGGAGGAAGAACATATACACTACTATCCCAAATGGAATGAAGCAGACCTTGTTACTCTTGGAGGAGCCCCTGAAAATTGAAATTTCTACAAGTGCTATAATTTGTTTCGTGGATGGAAGGAAATTTTTGGATGGGATGAGACATTAGAATGTGTGTTTCACCTTAGTTCCTAAGAAGACTGACAATCTAGAGCATGAAGGAAAACAACCAAAAGAAATAAATGAGTTGCTGATAGAATATGGAGATATCATTTCAGATAATCTACCCGATGGATTACCCCCTTGTGAGGAGTATCAGTCATTGCATGGACCTGATTCTCGAAGCTAGTTTGCCTAATAAAGAAGCACATCAGATGCCACTGGCAGAGAAAGAGCAATTGAATAGACAAGTGCAGGAATTATTAAGGAAAGGTTTGATCAGGCAAAGTTTGAGTCCTTGTGCAGTACCAACAGTGTTAGCACCTAAAAAGAATGGAGAATGGAGAACGTGTACTGACTCTGGAGAAATAAACAAGATCACAGTAAAGTATATATTTCCCTTGCCTAGGATGGATGACATATAATGGATTGTTTGAGTGGAGCCAAATACTACACAAAGATAGACTTGAAAATGTTATACCATCAAATCAGAATCAGAGAAGGAGATGAGTGGAAGACAACATTCAAGACAAATAAATGACTGTATGAATGGTTGGTGATGCCTTTCTGATTGACTAATGCACTGAGTACTTTCATGAGGTTGATGAATGAGGTATTGAAGAAATTATTGGGTAAGTTTGGCATTGTGTATTTGGATGATATTTTGATATTCAGTAAGACCAAGGAAGAACATATCTTGCATTTGAGACAATTTTTGCAAAGGTTGAGAGAAGAAAAGTTGTTGATAAACATTAAGAAGTCCAGTTTCATGAAAGAAGAGTTAGTCTATTTCGGATTTGTGATATCTGCGGATGGATTGAAGATGGATCCTAAGAAGATAAGAGTAATTGTTTAATGGCCTACACTAGAAAGCATTGGAGAGGTAAGATCATTTCATGGATTGGCTAGCTTCTACCAGACGTTTATTAGAAATTTTAGTTCAGTTTGTAGCCCTATGATAGAAGAAATGAGAAGAGATAGGAAGGATTTCAAGTGGACAACCGAAGAAAATAGGAGCTTTGAATTGTTGAAGCATAAAGTAACAGAGGAGCTTGTGTTGGCTTTACCGGATTTTAGAAAAGTATTTCAAGTGGACTGTGATGCAAGTGGGAATGCAATTGGACTCGTGTTAAGTCAGGAAGGTAGACCAGTAGCATATTTCAATGAGAAGTTAAATGATGCAAGAAGATATTATGTGCACGATCAAGAGTTTTATGCCATAATTCAAGCATTAAATAAGTGGAGACATTATTTGTTTCCTAAAGAGTTTGTGTTGTATATTGATCACCAAGCTTTGCAGTATTTGAACAGTTAGAGTAAGTTGAATCAGAGACATATGAGATGGGTGGATTTCTTGCAAAGTTATACCTTTATTTTGAAGCAAAGAAGTGAAAATTCAAATAGAGTTGTTAATGCATTGAGTAGAAGGAGGAATCTGCTGATAGAGATGAGAGTGGAGGTATTAGGTTTTGAAGAATTGAAGAACTTGTATGGGGAAGACCCGAATTTTGCAGAACCCTGGAAAGCTTGTAAGGAACTAGTTATGGTGGATAGAAGTAAGTGGTTGGACTATTTCATTCAGGATGAGATGTTGTTTAGAGGAGTTCAGTTGTGTATACCTAGGAGTTCTATGAGAGAAAGTCTGATAAAGGAGAAGGATAGTGGAGGATTAGCCAAACACTTTAGTGTTGATAAGACAGTAGCCTTGGTAAGCGAGAATTAATTTTGGCCTCAGATTCATAAGGATGTTAGGAAATTTGTGCAGAGTTGTAGGATTTGTCAACTTGCAAAAGGTAGTAGTCAGAATGTTGGATTGTATAAGCCTTTGACAGTTCCAGAGACACTTTGGGAGGACACAAGGATGGATTTTATACTTGGCTTGCCTAAGACACAAAGAGGAAATGATTCTATATTTGTGGTGGTAGACAAATTCTTGAAGATGGCACATTTCATACCCTGTAAGAAAACAACAAATGCAGTGCATGTTGCTAACCAATTTTTCAAGGAGGTGGTGAGAATACATGGACTACCTAAGAGCATAGTTTCTGATAGAGATACTAAATTTGTTGGATATTTTTGGAGAACACTTTGGAAGAAGATAAAGACAGACTTGAAATTCAGTTCTACTTTTCACCCATAGACTAATGGATAGACAGAAGTTGTAAATAAAAGTTTGGGAAATTTGTTGAGATGCTTAGTTGGAGAGAAAAGTGGAAGTTGGGACTTGATCCTTTCACAAGCAGAGTTTTCCTACAATAATTCAGTGAACGGGAGTATCAGAAGAAGACCTTTTGAGATTGTTACCGGAGCACACCCTAGAGGTATATTGAAGTTGAGGGATGTCATTAATAAAGACAAGAGGAGTGCAGAAGCAGAAGAATTTGCAGAGCATATGAAGACTGTGCATACTCAGGTCAAACAACATTTGGAGGATATGAACAAAATGTATAAGGAGAATGCGGATGAAAAGAGGAGACATAAGGAATTTTAAGTTGGCGATGAAGTGATAGTATATCTGAGAAAAGAGAGATTCTCAGCTGGAACCTATCAGAAGTTGTAGGTGAGGAAGTTTGGACCTTGTAAAATGTTGAGGAAATTCAGTTTTGGAAATGCATATGAAGTGGACTTATCGGATAGTTTGGGTATTTCACCTATATTCAACATTGCATATCTACATCAGTACCAAGAGGTAGAATTCAATGAGGGCAGTGTAGCAGACTTGGAGAAACAGATACCCCAAAGGGAACCGGATCATATTGAAGACGTTTTGGATAGCAGAATTGGGCGTAGCACCCGTAGTAGCCAGTACAAAGAGTATCTTGTGAAGTGGAAAGGCAAACCAATTGAAGATTCATCATGGATTTCTCAGGTAGAGGTAGACCATCTTAGTTTTCCTCTGACCCCAACAAAGTGAGGGACTCACTTTTTCAACAACCCCAGATGTTTGATGTAGGAGCATCTCTGGTTCATGGCAACCTTGCATCAACCAAAAAAAATTTCTTTTCAGTTTGTTTCTTGTTTGGTAGTTTTTAGCATTTATTTCTGTGTTTCTTTATATTTGCTTACTGGATCTTGCAGAGCTGGATTTTGTTTGTGGAAATGTTCATCTACCTTAGCCTAAGTCTGTGAGATGTTTGGATCTTTTTCCAGCAAGTTATCACTTCCGAAATCTAAGACAGATTTCTGGCTTGGAACACCGAAACCGCTTAGACCTATTTGCTATCGGAAAATCTTGCGGATCATTTATGTAGCATGCAGAGATTCAATTCATTGTTTCCAACATTCCTTAGCTTATGGACGACCTTCCCTTAGGTCCGCACTTCATTCCATGGATTTTTTGGAAGGATCTCTTTGGCAGAGGTCGGCTTGGTTGTTTTAGACGTTATATCTTGTTCATCAGCATTTGTTTCACCTTGGGCCGACACGGATCATACTTGATCATATAAATCAATATAATTAAGCATTTAAAAATCAGTTATTAGAACATAAAAGATAAATCTGAAGGTTAGGAGGTCTGGAGTTGGCTCGCATTCTTGCTTGAGCTCGGATATTGTACTTGAGCATTTATGTAATCAGGCCAGTGTGTCGAATCTTGTTAGCCACATGTTGCCGATAGTTTATAATTGATTTTCATGATATGATAAAGTGTATTTTGCATTGCCTCCATCACATTGTGTCACTTTTGTTGTGTTGCCTCTTATTGCATGGTCTGAATTGTTCTCTTTGAGGACCCTCCTGTCGTGACTGCACCAATAAGTATTAATATTATCTTCGTGTGATGATGAATATGTTGCAATGAATGATCATGAATGTGAATAGATGTCCTTTTACTAAACCTAGTGATGCAGTCACGCAAGAAGACTTTTATTATAAAACATGGCAATCATGGATAGGTTTAGACAACAAGGCGGGAAAGGGTCAAAGATTGTTACAACTTGGACACCAGTTGTCCAAGGATGTTAAAGAGCTTTCAAGACTAGTCGTGAGCTATTGATGTCTTTTATTAATGATTGTGCTTGATGTTAGAGAAAATTTGGGAAAGATTGTACAAGTGTTCAAGAACGAAACAGAGTCCTATTTTTCTTAGCCTTCTTAGACTTTATATTTTAAATAAAGCCTCCACCTAGATACTAGGAGTGGATCGACTATTGTGGAAAACTATTATGGGATGAATGTTATAAATCCTTCTCAAGTTTCCTGATTTAGTTAGTTGCTATTATAATATCAGACTATTTTTCTAAATAAAGAAGCAGACTTATTGTTTGAGCAATTTATGGTGTTTGATATGATCATGGGATTTTTATAGTTAATCTTTGTTGTAGCTTGTCATCCAGCAGACTCACTCAAGGGGGCCTACTTGGTGAGGATTATATACATTTGTTTTTACACACTTTACTTTTCAAAGTTATTTAATTATGTTCTGGTAAATTGTTCGTTGTTTTCTCTTGCATTCATTGAAATATCATTTATTGTTTGTTCCTACAACTGCGACAAAATAGAACATGTGTTTCTGCATAGATTAGATAAGTTCACATTCTTGACAGTATAAGTTAATGCAATTTTCTCGTGTTGTAATATAGGAATACATTATTTCTTTATGCAGTCTTATTCAGCATTTCATTTGCTTAAAACTAGGATAGAATTATTCCTTCAAGCTCTTAGTGTGCATACTGTGATGTCCCATTTCAAATTGTACGTCCTTGGGTTAATAATATAAATGGACCAATATAGTGGGGTTTGATAGCTACTCAATTTGGAACTTTTGTCTCTAAGTTTGAGTGAAGTACCAAATTAAACACCTATTGTTTTGAGCTAACATTTTTGGCATCGTTGTCAGAGATGGTGTCAAACTGAGAGTTTATAGGAGTATGTGATTTTATTTATCATCCATTGTCATAAATAGAATTTTCCCTCTTATAATAGATTGAGTTATTTCATTCTTGTCATTCATGCAATACTAATGTCAGTATTAATATACCTGTATGTATAGAAGAAGAGATCCCCTTGGGAGATTCCTTCCTACCTGCAGTCAACCTAAAGAATATCAAGCTGAAGACTAGAATATTGAGCCAGAAATTAATCCTTTTGCACAAATTTTTGCAAACCTAGATAATAACGGCCTAGACAATCTCATACCTCCACCAGAGCCACCTTTTGAAGAAAATCCCTTTGCTGCACTAGTAATTTCACAAGGCAATATGACAGGTCTTGGTGGTGGTGGTGTTAACAATCCACCCCCACCTCCTGAATTGACCTTTAAGTTTCTTATCCCAACACGAGGAGCCAATGTTGATCTGAAGAACATTCCTCTTGTGGCTCTTCCTCATTTTTATGGCCTTGTTACAGAGGACCCAGATACCTTCCTTTTTGAGTTTGATTTTCTATGTAGAAGTTATGACTATACCATAGATGCACACAGACTTAAGTTGTTTCCCTCCACCATGAAGGAAAAAATGTTCTTCGTTGGTTTATGTCCTTAGAAGAAGATTCAGTAGCTAATTGGGACACTATGAAAGAAAAGTTCCTTACTAAATATGAAGAATATTGTTGAGGAAGTGATATGAGGGGAGATGATATATTTCACATGCAACAAAAAGATGAGGAATCTTTGGAAGACTATACAGGAAGGTTTATCTTCAGCTTAAAGAAGTCAAAGCATAATAGTTTAGTGCAGATTCACAAAAGCTAGTCTTCTTAAGGGGAATCAATGAGGAATGTATTGATATTCTAAACCTTATGGGAGGTGGGGACATTACTCAAGCAACTTGGAATGATATACAACAACTCTGCTAAAATTATTCCAGAGCTGCATTAAAGAGGTCGAGAGGATACAAGCACATACCAAACAAATCCAACTCTGGAGTATCAAGAATGGAGTTGACTAATCTGCTCAAGGATTTTCAACAGGATATTATTAATAACATGGCAACACAAATAGATACTCTTTAGGAAAAATAGAAACATGAGGTCGCAGAGGCCATGCTATTTGAATTATGTCCTCATTGTAGACAGAAGAAGGATTGTAGATGCAAGAAGCTAGCAAGCATTGAAAGCAAGTCTAATCAACCAGAATTTCATCTGATAGAAGATGATGGCAAAATTTTCTATGCAGCACAAAGGAAGCCATGGGTTCCAAGACAAGGTATACCACCTAATCCTTTATCTTTTAATGGTCAATATTCTTATGCACCTAATAATCAGTGGCAACCCTAATATCCACAAAATTTTGGCAACTATAGCAATCAACAATGGAATTATCAACCAAACTCTTGGTCCATACCTCAAGCTCAATGGAACCCACCTCCAGGGAATTGGAACCAACAACAACCCAATTGACCACAATCACAACCATGGAGAGTACATTAATGGCCTAACCAGGCAACAGGATACCTCCAACCCAACCAATTTGTTCTTCCATTTGGATTGTGTAATGCTCCAGCAACCTTTCAAAGGGCAATTTTGAGCATCTCTGCAGATATTTCTCACAATTTCATGGAGATCTACATGGATGATTTCACCACCTATGGAGATAATTTTCAAGAAGCACTTGATAACTTATCCAAAGTGTTGCAGAGGTGTCAAGATCACAATCTTTCATTAAACAGTGAAAAATGCTTTCTCATGATGCAAAAAGGGGTGGTCTTAGGCCACTATATCTTAGCTAAAGGCATTCAAGTGGATCCTGCTAAGATTAAGGTAATTCAAACTCTTCCAGCCCCTACTAAGAAGAAGGATGTATGAATATTTTTAGGCCATGTTGGATACTATAGGAGATTTGTTAAATTTTTTAGCTCTATAGCAAGCCCTTTGTATAGTTTGTTGCTTAAAGATGTGGAATTTCAATGGACACCAGCATGTGATAAAGCTTTTCAAGTCATCAAATTTGTCCTCACTCAAGCACCAATTCTTCAAGGACCTAAGTGGAACCTTACCTTCTATATTTATACTGATGCATCTGATCATGCAGTTGGAGCAATATTGGCACAAAGAGATGGAGTCATAGAAAATGCAGTTTACTATATAAGTAAAAATCTACAAAGAGTTGAATTGAATTACACTGTGATAAAGAACGAAATGTTAGCAGTAATATATTCTCTTAACAAGTTTAGACATTATATAACAGGGTACAAAGTGTATGTTTATATAGACCACACAGGAACTAGGTACCTTATGAATAAACCAGTTGTCTTAGGTAGACTTGCTAGATGGTTACTTCTAATGTAGGAATTTGATATCACTATCATAGATAAACCAGGTAAAACCAATGTGGTAGTTGATTTCTTGTCAAGACTCACACATCAGTCTCAAGAACCTCTAATTCATTATCTTTTCCAGATGAACATATTTTTGCTATTACTGTTCATACACCCTAGTATGCTGATATAGCCAATTATTTGTTTACTACTAGAAGGTACCTTCACATTTCTCTCCAAAGAATAAAAGGATGCTCATTGAAAAAGGTTTTCCATATACTTGGGTCACTGGATGTTTGTTTTATACAGGACCAGATAATCTCATGAGAAGATGCTTTAAGGAAGATGAGACATATGACATTCTACATGCCTGTCATGATGAACCCTGTGGGGGACATTTTGCAACATAAAAGACAACAATGAAGATACTTAAAACAGGCTATTACTGGCCTACTCTCCACAAACATGCAATCAAGTATACAAGGAAATGTGATAGATGTTAGAGAATGGGTTGCCCAACAAGGTCAGATGAAATGCCTTTGCATCCACAAGTTGTTGTTACACCTTTTGACAAATGGGGAATGGATTTTATAGGCCCAATATGGTAAATCCTATATATTAGTGTGTATTGACTACCTTACTAAATGGGTAGAGGTAAAAGATATGAAGCATGCTAAGGACAACAAGAATACAAAATTTTTATATGAAGACATATTTACCAAGTATGGGGTTCCTAGAGAAATTGTTATTGATTAGGGTACTCAGTTTACATCTAATTTGATAGTAGCAATGGTGGAAGACTATAACATTAGATACAAGAAATCCACCCCTTATCACCCATAGGCCAATGGGTAAGCTGAGGTAACCAACAGAGATATTGAAGCCATCCTGACAAAATTAGTGGCCAAACATAAAAAGGATTGAGAAAATCACTTACCAGAAGTAGTATGGGCATACAGGACATCCTGGAAAACAACTACAATATTTACACCTTTTGAATTGGTGTATGGAAAAACAACAGTCATGCCTATAGAGTTTGAACATAAAACTCTTTGAATTGCCATGGAATTAGAAATGGATCTATCAGCAACACAAACAAGAAGGATTATACAACTCAATCAACTAGATAAATTATGAAAATCAGCACTACAACATACCACTTCGATTCAACAACAGTGCATCAAATGGCATAACATATATATTAAGACAAAATAATTTCACTCTGTTATATGATTCTGGATACAAAGATAATATCAACAAATTACAAACAAGGTGGCTTGGTCCATATGAAATTGATGAAGTATGTTCTAATGGTGCAGTCAAGCTGGCTCCTATTGATAATGTCAAGTTCAGACTCTTAGTCAATGACCACCATCTTTGACTTTATCATAAGCCCCAAACTAAGGCAAAATTTATGCAACAATTTCAAATTTTGGCTTCTCCTGCAGCCACTATTGGTGATCATCTAGATCCACCATCAGTTTAATAAATTACATCATTGCCATAATAAACCTCCATTTCCACGTGGAGTCCTTTTCTTCGTATCATTTCATGTCACTTCCACTTCACTCATCTTTCTTCACTTCCATTATCAGATCCGTTATCACAATCATATCATGAACACCTCACAAACCCATCTCTTCTGCTTTGCATGTGTGGAAGGTCATTCCAGCGCGCCGAAATGTTTCATTTTCTCATGTAAGTACTTTATCTTTCCTTTCATGATTATTATTTTTGTTTCATATCTTATTATCATTACATTGATACACATACTTATTATCGCATTCATCTCCCCATCCCTCCGCATGTGTGGACACCTTCGTCGAACTTTAGTTTGGGGGGGGGTGGGGTATCATAATGAGAGGTTGGAATTGTCAGTCATCAGTATAAATTTGGTACAAATTTTAGTTATTATATCCACTTGGGTTAAATCCAATTATTAACCCTTTCTAAATCCTAGAGTCTAATGTCAAATTAGTCGATGTCATTCAAGCAAATTTTAAATTTAAAAGAAGGTTGTGTGATTTGACACTTTACTACGCTTGTTATAGACAACTCCTTATTATTTGCATTCTGAGAAGTTGTGTCATGATTTTATCCCGTTTTTAAAATTAAAAAAACACACACCCCTAAAAAAATAAGGGAGCTTAACATTTGAATCTTAGAATCATAGTAGGGCTCTATGTATAATTTTGTATCTGTCTTACAGGGAAGTGAAATGGGAGGTCCTCCAATTCGCACGAACCTGTAGATCATAACCTACTCTTACAAGACCCAAATTGTGAACCGCTTTTCAGAGAATGTGGTTGGATGGATTATTTTCTTAAGCTACATGCTTTTGATGATAATGTTGATGGAATTAGGGAACACTGAGAGGGGGGGTGAATCAGTGTTCTACCGGTAACTAAATTTTCAAACTTATTATTCTCAAACCACGAGAAGAAAATGCAAGAAAGTAAAATGCAGAAACACAAGACAATCAACCACAAAATCGTAACACCAAGATTTTTATGTGGAAAACCGAAAAGGGAAAACCAAGGTGGGATTTGAACCCACAATATTATTCCACTATGGCTGATAGTAAAACAATATTACATAAAGAGGAATGCAGTTGCATTCAAGCTTACTGCCTAGAGCTCACTGCTCAAATTATAATATGGAATTCTCACTTACTTGCGGATCATTTATGAAGATAACTACAATGATTGAACTTCAAAATAACATCAAACAATGTCTGGATGAGTTTTGGTTAAGTGCAAAAATCTTGAATGTAACGGCTCTGTAACTCTTCCCTGTTCTTCTTCTCTGTCAGCTACCGGATCAATAATGTGCACGTGAAACTACGCCAAAATGGTTTCTCGATCACTACTCGCTCATATCATATATCAAAAATATCTTCTACATCAGTCATATATATCCGCAATCACAAAATAAAACATTCATCAAGTCGACCAACCATTAAATGCAATGTAACATGTAACCGGATGTCGGCTTAGACCAGATCTCTAAATCATATGCGGATCAACCAAATGATGTCAAAAATATTTCAACATGTCAGCCCTATCATCCTACGCACAAATATGATCATTGCAATCACCGCAAGGATTCCGGACAAAAGTTCTCTGCTTATCCTGAGATACCGGTGACTGATTGTTGGACCATTTCCTCAACCGGATATCAAAATTCATAACTATCGGATAGGATTTCCAAGGAGAGTTGCCATCAATGACAACCCTAATCCATTATCCATGCAATGGTATCCACTGGATGAGTGTCAATTGCCAACAGTCTCCCCCTTTGTCATTGATGGCAACACTCATGAAAAATATAAGTGTCAACCTGGATACCGAACTAAAATTTCTAAGGCTCTCCCTTAGACCACGAACTCAAAAACTTGAATCAACCAAAAATGTGTTGTCATTCTATGTACATTTTTCACTCTACTCTCCCCCTTTGACAACAATGTCAAAGATGGAATGTTGCTCAATAACCTATATACAAGGATATATACCGGATATTCTATACATACTTGAAGATATCTACAAGAATGGTCTTCAAAAATCCTAAGTGGGTATCCCACCCATTCTTCAAGTTGTCCAAAACTGTGATGAAAGCACTGAAAACATAAGCATATATCTCCACATCTTTCAATTCTAATGGAACCGGTTGTTTCATTGTCTTCATGCAATCAACTTTGTTGCTCAGCATGGTTCCCATTTGAGACGCAATAAGGTTTTGGAGCTCACCAACCTGCCTCAGAATTCTATCCTTTTCCAAATTTAGGCTTGAGATTTGATCAATTAGAGCCATCACTTGTCCTTCTATACTTTGGTAAGAGCTACATTGGAATCAAATGACTGAGATATGCTATCAATCTTGCCCTGACAAACACTGATCTGCTTATCTATATCTAAGGTGAATTTAGGCAATATGAGGCATGACTTATATATTTTTCCTCCTTCACTCAGTGCCTCAGAGATAGTCTATATTCCTTTGTTCAATCTAACCCTATCATCTTCAATCATCTTCTGAAATATCTGCATACACACCTCCTTGAATCTATCCAATACCTTCTTGGTGGTTGCCTTTTCCAATGATTCAAAATTGATACTAATATTGTTGATTAACTGTAATAACTTGTCGGAGGGGTTACAATTTGGATCTAATTGCACTTACGGTACCACATTTTGCAAAACACCTACAAACATCTCAATCAACTTTTTGTCCTCGGTCTCTGATTTCACCAAGTCCTGACTAGCTTGAGCTTGGATTGTTGCAACAAACATCAGCCTTTCAACTGAAGACATTTGACCAATGTCAAGAGGTCCATCAAAATTGATGGAGATTTGTGGAAAAATACTTTTCCCTTTGTCCTTTGGAGTGTCAATTGCCATTACTACTGGGACATTGTCAGTTTTCTGCTTTCCCTGCTTTCCCTTATTGACCTCTTCTACCTTATCCGATGCCTTGTCCTTCTTTGATTCTCCTTTTCCTGCATCCTTTTCTTTAACCTATATACCGATGTTACCACTTGGTGCAGTATCAACTTTTGGAGTCTCTTTTGCTTCTGCAATGTTCCTTCCCATTATCTTTGGGTGGTCAACCGGAGATTTTTGACTATCTCCTGCATCAAGGGTTACATTGGCTTGGACTTTCGAATTAGCCTCTATCTGAATTTCATCCTTTTGAGCACCTTCATGTACTTCTGGATGGGAAGTATCTTCCCTCTGAGATTCATCATCATACTTGGGGTTGATTGGAAGCCGATTGTTCCTTAAGAACGTTTTCCATATCTCTTCAGTTTCTTTCCTGACTTCCTCAACCCTGCCAACTGTAAGCATGTTTACTCTATTTTTTCTTTGAAATTCCTTTTTGTTGGCCTCATCCATGAGATTATCAACTTCTTCTTGAGAGATGCAAGCACTAATGTTGATCAAATCACGTTCTTTCATTTCCTTATCTAATCGGCTTGCAATTATCCTTCTAGCATCAAGAATGTTATATAAACCCTTTGGAATACTGTGTTCTAACTCAATTAAAGATTTGAAAAATTTATGCAAATGCAACACAACAGCTTCCTCAATTTCCCTCTAATCATTTTCATCATGTGCACTAATATTCTTGAGATTACCATCATTAACTATTTCATCAGTCAATACTTTGGCAGTCAATGGGGGAATAATGGTATATTTACCTTCTATCTTACCAGATTCAAGACTTTCATCAAGCTTTGTCCTTAGCTTTCTTCCTCTTTTGGGCCTACCAGTTAGAGAGGGTTTTGTTTTTTGTTTTCTTTCTCTGTTGGGCACCACTGGACCATGGTTTCTTGATCACTCGAACAAATTCTCCTTTCTTCTTTGCTTTCTCTTCTTCCTCATCTGAACCCGTCTTAGATGCGGTAGGAGATACAACAACATGATTTCTTTTTGGTTTCTCCTTCTTCTTTAGTATTGCTTTGCTAGATGAGCTTTGAGATGTTGAATGAGGAGATGGCTTCACCGGGGCAAGGGAAGACTTAGTCTCCTTAGGCTTTGTTTTGGAGGGAACCGGTCCAGTCTTTGATTCCATTTCTGCTTCCATATGAGCCTTCTTCTTGTATGCAGGAAAAGCGGTTCAATGAAACTCAAATTGTTAAAATATTCAAAGACTTTCCCACACACCCATGGGACTCTTGGTGCAAGTTATGGAGCCATGAGGAATAGCTCAACTTCCCAAGGAGTGTTCCATGGTTCTCTATCTCACAAGGTCCCTCAAGCCAATGCTTTTGCTCTCAGATCACTGAGCAAAGTGACTTAGGGATGACAAATGCAAGAACGAGGGATGCTTTTGATCAAATTTAGTATGAATGCATCCTATTTATGCATTATTATATAAAATGAACTAAACTAGATGATAAGATGGCAAGGTTAGTAAAAATACTATCCTAACATGATATACTAGCTATATGATTTAATCTAAGATAATAGAAATACTCTAAAATGATTATTAGATTTAATTCTATTACGAAGAGAGGCTAAATGCTTTTTAAAGTTAAGTATAAGTATGATGCTAAAAACTTGGATCTTAAATGAAGGGATGAGGAGTTCTATTTATAGAAGAAACAGGGCAATGGATGGTCAGGATAGAATGATCTGATCAAGGGTCGGGATTGCAAGCTATCAATCCATGTTTATAATTCTCACCAATGAAATGGTGACAATTGTCAACATAAGATTGCTTGAGAGGAGAGTTAAGAAGCATTAAATGCTTGAGAAGACCTCATGGTTACCCTAGGAGGTAAGAGTTAAGGTTAGGTTAGGGTTACCCATTGGATAAAGCTTTTACCCAAAGGATAAACTCTTGTGCAAAGGTTATAGGAATAACCATGGTCGAAGCAATGAATGCTTGATGAGACCCTTGGGTTAGATGAAGGTTGAGTTAGGCAAAAAGTCTCTAACCATGCCATAAGGGTTAGTTAACCATTAATGGTTTGAAAGACTTTGGGGACAAATTTGTAAGATTCCTTCCAAATTTGGGGGTATTCAACAAGTTAGCTTGTTGAAGGCATAAAGGCTTTAATAACTTTGGAAGACTTTACTCCAAATTTGAGAAGTGACCTCCTCAAATTTAGGGAAAGGGGATAATTGGAGGGTTTAGGTTAATTGATTGGAATTAGAGGGTTTCTAAAAGAATTTAGGAAGAGGGTTAGGAGGCAAGTGGGAGATGTAGGAAAATGCAAGTGGGTGAGGGATAATAGGATTTTTAAAAGAAATTGCTTTATTTTAAATTTGGTTGCAAGTGGGGGAATTTAAATAAATTAGATTTATTTGTTTGGGGTGAACTATTTAATTAAATTTAAATTTAATTAAAAGTAGAGAGAAGGGATTTAATTAAATTAAATGATTTATTCAATTAAATGATATAAAAGGCTTAAGTGAATTTAAATAAATAAATTGAATAATTTATTTAATTTAAATAGAGGAATGTGGGTGATTTAATTAAATTAGATTTAACTAAATAGAGGAATGAGAATAAAATGAACATTAAATATTCATTTAGGAATATGATCATTTTTATACATCTACACTTCTCCTTAGCTTTCTTGATATATTCTCTGGTAAAGTCCATCTATTTAGCCACTATCTTAGCCATTTTTGTTACTTTTCTTTTCCTTTTGGGCTGAGTGAACTTCTTATGCAGTTCCATATCCTTTTCTTTGAATGTGCCAATTTTTTCTTCTTGAGGGTCAACTGGTTTGCTCAAAAGGTGTTGAGAATAACCTTCAAGAGTTGGAGCATCAACCTCATAGCCCATAGGCATTATCCACACTGTCCTTCGTTCAATTGCCTCTATATGGCATTGGTCCTTGTCCACCATGAAACAGATAGTATTCGCATATTTGTCCACCACTTCCTTAGGGATCCTTTCCCTATTCTTCGTTCTACCTTGGAAGGTTTTGAAGTAACTCCATAGGGAAACTGTCTGATTCTCTCTATTTCCCAATCTCTACAGACCTTGCTTGATCTGAGTGGCTACCAATAATTCATATGCCCATTGGAATTTGCCTGTGTCGGGGATTTCATTCATGAAGTACAGTGCTAAGAAGACAATCAATGAACCGGATTTGAAAACATTCTTCTTGTCTATTTTTATTTTCTTCAAGTTGCTCAGGAGCTCTTCAAGAAGAACTATGCACAAGTCATACTGCATATACTCTTTCACCTCTGATAGGCTACATATATTGGAGTATCGAAGACCGAATTCAACCTGCTAGGCTGATAAAATTTGTATCCAATAATCATTGATGCAAATTTAACATCATGCTCTAAGATATCATCAATTGTCATTGACCTGCTGACAAATTGGGCATCAGATAGCTTTGTGATGGTTGGGTTTGTCACCTTTCTCAAATTAGGTTTTCCATCGATTTGATTCAGGCATGTGACTGCATGAATTGCCTACTTGGTTATCTTGTAGGGTCTATCCAACCATATGAATTCATCGTGAACACGACTTAAAATAAATCTTATCCTTTCATCTTCATCGAATGTCAAAAAGTGAGCAAACTGCGGGAAACCCTTCCTTTGTAACTGTGCATATTTTGGTTTGGGGTTTCCAACTTCATCCATTATGCACTCAGTATACAAGGTCCGGATATCCTTACTTCCGGTTTCCTTAATTGTGCAGTGAATGTATGCCCTAACATCATCAACATGCAAAACTTTGTATGGCACGAACGAAAAAGCACCATTGGGATCGTCCTCAACATACTTAAAAGGATGCCTTTTGAATTGAGGCCTTGCACACTCAGAAATTTTTACTACGAAAGGATTATCAACAGAAGAAGACACCATTTCAAGAAATTTAGGGTTCAGAACACGCTTCAATAAATACCTTTTTTTTCATGTCGGATGCACAAGGACTTTTTGTTAGATCACCACAACCTTTTGATCGCCTTGAAATCTGGTTCGCCTTGCTCTGCAGCTTCAAATCTTTGTTCACAATGTGAGAAATGATTCACATTTTTTTCTTTTTTAACTTTGCAAACCCTAACTTTAAGTTGAAATAAATGCAATTGTAATGTTCAACCGGATGTCTTGTTCAGCATAATCCATTCCACGGGATTCCAAGATCGGTATGATGAATTCTAAATAATCATCTCCAAGCATATGCAATCAACCTTGATCAATCACAGATCTCTTCAGGGGGTTCTGTAAGATTGTGCATGAAGATGCCACCCCCTAAGGCCAAATGCCTTAGTTACCAGATGAAGATCTTGCACCGGATTTAGGTGCAGATCCACTATCTACCTTGGATTCATCTTTTCTAACCTACATCTTCTCATGCTTGTTCTTGATATCTTCTATCTTTGCTTTGCCTTTCTCATCTGATTTTCCTTTGTTTACTGGATCATTATTCTTGTTTCTGTAGAATTTTGCAATGTGACCGGTTTTATTGCATGCGCGGAAAACACCATTTCTCTACATAGGTCTGAAATTGATCCAATTTGGTCTCATCCTGCATTGGTTAGAGATATGTCCAAACATCCCACAAGCATAACATCTCTTGTTCTAAAAATTGTTCATTACCGCTCTGCACATGTTTGACTTGTGACCAAAATTATTGCATATGAAACACTGACCAATAAAGGTAGGACCATTGTTCATATTATTTATTCCATTATTCATCCTACTTCTGCATTGATTTGTCTTATGACCATATTTATTGCAAGTAAAACATCTACCATTGAATTTATAGGCATTAGGTTGTCTTACCAAAGGATTCTTGCTCTTAGGTTTTGCATTGCTTTGTCCAAAACTAGAGGATTCTCCTTTCTCATATCCAAGTCCACTCGTGTCTTTTCCATGTCTCTGACTTTCCATCATCTCAACAAGTCTTGCTGAGCTAGCATTGAATTTGTCTTTGTATTCATTTGTAGTAGCAAGTTCATCTCTTAGGTCAATAATTTGTCTTTCAAGTTCTTGACCATTATTCCTTGATTGTGTCAACTCAAGATTCAATTGATCATTTTCATAGGTAATCCTGAAGCATTCATCGGATTTTTCTTTCAATGATTGAGTCAAACTTTCTTCATTCTTCTTCTAGTCTTCAAACTCCTTAGTCAACTTCATCGCAATGGATTGCATCTCATTCTTCAATACAACATTCTCTCTAGCAAGCTTATCACATTCATCAACTTTGTCCTAATTTTCCATGCTTTGTTCTTCTTTCTCCTTCAGCTTGTCCATTAGCTCTTCCCTCTTGTCTCTTGAAGTGTTGACTTGATCTTTCAAATCATTAATGAAGTCTTCAACTGCATTCAAGTTTCTCTTTTAAGGAACTTATTTCATTTCTTGCTGCATCAAGATCCTCAAGTGCCACACAAAGTTGTCTCTACAAACCAAAGTCCATTGATTCAATCTCTCAGACCTTCCTCAAGCGGTTAGGCTTCCTCAAAGGAAATAGGCTTTGATACCAATTGATGCAATTAGGGAACACTGAGAGGTGGGGGTGAATCAGTGTTCTACCGGTAACTAAATTTTCAAACTTATTATTCTCAGACCATCTGAAGCAAATGCAAAAACACAAGACAATCAACCACAAAATCATAACACCAAGATTTTTACGTAGAAACCCGGAAAGGAAAAAACCACGGTGGGATTTGAATCCACAATATTATCCCACTACCACCAGTAGTAAAACAATATACATAAAGGGGAATGCACCTACATTCAGACTTATGGCCTAGAGCTCACTGCTCAAATTACAATATGGAAGTCTCACTAACTTACAAATTATTTATAAAGATAACTACGATGATTGAAATCCAAAATAGCATCAAACAATGCCTGGATGAGTTCCGGATAAGTGCAAAAAGTCTGACTATAACTGCTCTGTAACTCTGCCTGTTCTACTTCTCAGTCAGCTACTAGATCAAGAATGTGCACGCAAAACTACGCCAAAATGGTTTCTCAATCACTACTTGCTCATATCATATATCAAAAAGATCTTCTACATCGGTCATATATATCCGCAATCATAAAATAAAACATTCATCAAGTCAGCCAACCATAATATACAATGTAACATGTAACCGGGTGTCAGCTTAGATCGGATCTCTAAATCATATGTGGATCAACCAAATGATGCCAAAAATATTTCTACATGTCGTCCCTATCATCCTATACACAAATCTAACCACCACAATCAGTGCAAGGATTCCAGACAAAAGTGTTCTTCTTATCCTAAGATACTGGTGACTGATTGCCAGACCATTTCCTCAACCGGATGTCAAAATCCATAACTACCGGATAGGATTTCCAAAGAGAGTTGCCATCAATGACAACCCTAATCCGTTATCCATGCAATGGTATCCACCAAATGAGTGTCAATTGCCAACAAATGTTGCCCTAGAATTTGTGCAATCACTAAAGGATGACCAAGCAGTGGTAAAAGTATTGAGAGTGCCTGTTATAGAAGAAAGAATTGCAAAAATCACAAGATTTCCTACGACTGGAGAACCATTTCCTCAAACTAAGGATGTTAGGTCAGCTCAAGCTCAGTTTATAGAACATGGTGACCATCCACTTCATGTTACTCATCAAGGGACAAGTCAGTTGTCTTTGCCACCTCTCTGGGCTCATAGGGTAACATATGTCATCATGTATCTCACATGTGAAGGTCGACAATTATAGTTACATTTCGTTCATTTTAAGCTTCTAATTCATTTAAGGAATGGACAGCGGATGAATGTTCCCAACTTTCTTTACGATATGCTAAACCAGATGGCTACCCAAGTACAAAAAGGTAGCATCTAGTCAGTTTCTCGTCATTGTTTAATCCAGTTATTAATTGAGCAAACCCTAGTCGAAAAGAACCCTAGAATGCAATGGGTGGATTTCTTAGATGTAATTGGAGCTCAGCCATTAAGGTAGATACCTAGTGCTAAAGAAGTTGCAGTCGCTTCATCCTCCAAAATAGCTAATGTTTCTAGTGGAGATTCTTCCAATAAAGAAGAAGGTTTTGCTCGGGACACAGAGGAAATTCCTAGGGCACAGAAACCAATAGATACTAGAGGGAGAAAAAGGAAACGAGCACAAGAGACATTGGTAAAGGAGAAAGAGAAGGTTAAAATTCCTAGTTTTGCTCCAAAGAAACATGTGCTAAAGACCCCTATGTCTAAGAAGCAGAAAGTGAAGGAATCTAAACTCCCTGCAACAACTCAGAAAACAACCAAACCAGTTGTAAAAACAAGGCAAACTGGTCAGAAACGAAAGCAAATTCGCAAGTCCACTACTACTCAACGTCCTACCAGAAGCAGTCATAGATTGAAGAAGTTTAAAAGTAAAACTATTGAGGGAGATCAAATTGATATCCAAAGCTCGGATACTGAAGAAGAAGAGGAAGTTCTTAAAAAGGATTCCTTTGGGTTGCAAACATTACCTCCATCTTCTTCCACGGATGAGGAGGGAAGTTGGGATCATGAAGCATCCCAGTCTGAAGAAAAATCTGAAACAGAATCCGAGGAAAAATCTAAAGAAGAATCTGAGGAATTATCTAAAGAAGAATTGGAAGATGCAACACAAGATGTAGCACAAGGTGTAGCAGAAGATGTGGTTCAAAATGTAGCACGGTTTATGACAAAAAAATGAAACACAAGATACAGTAATGGATGAAGAAGAGGTTGCAGAGGAGGAAGCGTCAGTTCATTCTAGGGAAATTCAAGTTGAACTTAACATTCAAGACCCTCATGAACCTCAATAGGAGACTGCTCAACAGGAGACTATTGCACCAGGATTGGAGAATTTAGTCGAGGTAGCAGAAAAGGTTAATCAAGAGGAGAAAAGAATGAAAATTGTGGTAAGTACACATAGACCACCTCCATTTTCTTGGGCTTCAGTTGCATTTGATTTATGGAAATTGTTGGAGAGAAAAGAGGAAGCATAGAGGAAAGAAAAGGAATTGCTTGAGGACAAAATAAGAGAAAAAGATGCCGAAATAAACAAATTAGAGGACAGGATAGACAATATAGCTACGTTGGTACCCCAAATAGTTGAATGTAGACCACTTCCTAGGTTATATTCTCTTTACTTAAAAAAACTGCATCTTTCGTATAAGCTAAATAGGGAATTGTCTAGATTGCATTCATCTTTGTTGACCCCTAAAAAATTTATGAATGCCTATAGCACATCATCTCCTCAGCAGAAAAACTTATTGTGTGAATTTTATCTCGATAATTATGCTATTCCTTGCACACCGCAGTGGAATCCATTGCTTGCAACTAGAGATATTCATCTCAGGGCATTTATGTCTTACATCCAGAATGAAAACAACAGAGGCAAGCAAAGGAATACTTGGATATGGAACAAATTGTTCCATTACCATTAAGGGCCGAAGTAGGAGACCTTGATGAAATTTACTACAGATGGAACCAAATGACCTCTGAGCCTAATATTAAAGGAAAAGTGTTAACATTAAGAGAAGAGGCTTATGGTGAGTATGAACAGATGGCATAAATAGAAGCAAGGGTAGTATATGGACACCTGGCTCGTAGGTGGAATTGGTTACCTGACGACCTTTAAAGAACCTCACCCACTCAGAAATTATCATGCAGCACTTAAAAGGGTAGCTACCTACATTCATTTAGGTCTGACTCAATAGGAAAAATGGATACCCCTCATCTTCCAACCGCCTATGTTATGGTGTCCTATGCCACATTGGGAGGAGCTTTGGTACTACGATGTGGAGTAGGAGAAGGAAAGATGGGAGAAATTGAAGAAGCATCAAAGGATTTTACTAGAGTCCAATTGCCAAGACAAGAGGAGAAACTTTCATTGCAAAGTTTAGGTTGCTCACTTGGAAAGAGAATAAAAAAACTTATGCTGGTGGACCTACAAAACCTACAGTTGGGGGGAATGATGATACTTAAGATCTTTATACTCAAGACTTTTATATAATATGTTATACTTTAACTGCCTTTTTGAGCCTAGGTACATGTCATGTTATCGTTAGTTTGATACCTTTTGTTGTGATGAAACGGTAAGCTTTATGAATGCAATTATAAGTATTAATATTATCTTTGTGTGATGATGAATATATTGCAATGAATGATCATGAATGTGAAAATATGTCCTTGTACTAACCCTGGTGATGTCGTCGCGCAAGAAGACTTCTATTATAAAATAGGGCTTGATTATTAGCAGCATGGCAATCGTTGATATGTCTAGACAACGAGGCAGGAAAGAGTCAAAGATTGTTACAACTTGGTCACCAATTGTCCAAGGTCGTTAAAGAGACCACAAAACCTATCGTGAGCTATTGATGTCTTTTATTAATGACCAGGCTTGATGTTAGAGTAAATCTGGGAAAGATTGTACAAGTGTTCAAGGATGGAACAGAGTCTTGTTTTTCTTAGCCTTCTTAGACTTTATATTTTAAATAAAGCCTCCACCTAGATACTAGGAGTGGATCGGCTATTGTGGAAAACTATTGTGGGATGAATGTTATAAATCCTTCTCAAGTATAGCAGTTTTCGTTAATTGATATTATAATATCAAACTATGTTATGTTGTTGGGTTTTTTCTAAATAAAGAAGCAGACTTACTATTTGAGCAATTCATGGTGTTTGATATAATCATGGGAGTTTTATATTTAATCTCTGTTGTAGCTTGTCATCCAGAAGACTCACTCAAGGGGGGGCACTTGGTGAGGATTTTGTAGATTTGTTTTTACACACTTTACTTTTCAAAGTTGTTTAATCTATTCTCGAAAATTGTTCGATGTTTGCTCCTGCAACCATCGAACTGTCATTTGTTGTTTATTCTTGCAACCACGACATAATAGAACAGTTATTTCTGTATAGATTAGATAAGTTCATATTCTTGACAGTAGAAGTTAATGCAATTTTCCTGTGTTATAATATAGGAATATTTTATTTCTTTATGCAATTTTATTCAACATTTCATTTGCTTAAAACTAGGATAGAATTGTTCTTTCAAGCTCTTAGTGCACATATTGTGATGTCTCATTTCAAGATGTACATCCTTGGGTTGATAATATAAATGGACCAAGATAGTGGGGTTTGATAACTGCTCAATTAGGAACTCTTGTCTCTAAGTTTGAGTGAAGTACCAAATTAAACACCTATTGTTTTGAGCTAACAGTATGTATACAATATTTTGTCACATAATGATGTAGTTGTAACTATATCCTCGTTAATATGATTAATGTGATGTTCATTTGATTTTATGAGATACTATTAGGATTTGAGCTTTACAATTTTCAATTCCACTAAACCTTAGCAGATGCCCCTTGTAGGAAGGATTTGAATATTTCAAATTGTGCCTAAACAACCTAATTTGTCCTCCACCAACAATGAAGAGGATGTGTGGCATTCTATGTTCAATATCTTGTAATTGTTTGTTTTTATTGTTCCATTTTTTTCTTTTGTAATCTTTAATCTTCGTGGTTATATCTTAGAGTTTCATGCATCTTCTCTTTTGAAATCTCTATGAATGTTTTAAAGAGTTTTATATTATGCAATAATAAAGGTGAACCTCATCAAAATCCCCTTTCTTCTGCTCTTTTGAAATCTCTGTGAATGTTTTAATGAGTTTAAGTTACATTATGCATCGCTTAATAATGAGTTTATTATGTGTCGGCTTCTAAATTTCAAAGGTCATTTCATAGGCCATAATTAGATCCCACATTTGTGGAACTTCCCAAACTACTCTTTGAACGCAAGCTTTAGAGATCAATAATGATCTTTTGTTTTTTAACAAGCATTAGAACCATGCAAATTGAAACAATGTTATCTATGTTATTTAAATATTGATAATGATTACAAGTTGATACAAATGCTGGTACACGGCAACACATTGAAAAGACACTTTCTATACTACTCAAATTGCATGAAACTAGCACCCAATAAAAAACAATAAACCATAGCAGATAGGAAACACACAATTAATTTACTATATACAAGAATGTAGGTCTAATACAATTGGAATATGTCGCAGATCTAAAACATCACTATTGAAGGTCTAAAAAACTACTTAAAGCCTCCTCAAACTCACCCTATGCAACCATCTTCACCCCCAAACAATGCCAAACACCCTGAGATAGACCAAATGATACCAATCAACCTTAAAAATTTGTAAGCCCCCTTCAAGGTCGAGGAACGTCGAGGAGACTTGGGGACATCCCAACATCCCCTTATGGCATTTCCCAATGTGAAACATCTCAGAGATGTCTAGACCAAATGATACCAATCAACCTTAAAAAATTGTAAGCCTCATCCAAGGTTGAGGAACGTCGAGGAGCCTTGGGGACATCCCAACATCCCCTTATGGCATTTCCCAACGTGAAACATCTCAAAGATGTCTCCTTTAAGAGGAAATGTCCTAGAAACGAAAAAAGGTGTGGTGGTGGTGGTGGAGAGATAGTGAAAAGACGTTCTCCTAAGTTTCTAAGACGACGTCTCAAAGCCAATATTAGATGAGTCAACACCTAACTAAATATTAACAATAGATCAATGCATTAGTTTGATTGAGTTTATAGGCACAATTTTTTGAGAAATTTAAACCAACAAACTCAAATAAAAAGTAGAGAACTAACAATGAGCAGTAATAAGTCTAATTTTGAATTTTAAATAGTGTAGAGAAAATTATAATTATCTACTAAGAAAGGTGATGTAAGAGGTACAACTACAACCATCAAAATATTAAGTCAGCTTGCATAGAAGGATTTTCAAGATAATTTATACAGAATTTAAATTTTATATTGATTTCAATAAATTGAAAAAAAAAAATCAATTTATATATATTCAAATGAAATATAATGTGTATTTCTTTCCTGATGTACATGTCCGTTTTAAAATAAAATTAACCATGCATACATTGGTATCAGTCGCCATTATTTGGTCATGTTCAAAAGTAGGACATGCAAACAAAACTTGATTGTTTTTATTTATATCTTTACACCAGTCATCGTCTTTCTACAAGTAAGCAATCTTTTAGCAACTCCAAGGTTCGCTTCAACAAATAGCATGTTATAAATCATCTCTAAATTTTCTCCTTTTAAATTTATGTTAACTTGCATACTAACTTGATTTAATTTCATATCCGTTGGTTCTTTTCAAAAAGCCAGTTGAGTGAAAAGAGTTAGTCAAGAAGATTCAGGAACTATGAAAGATTGATTAGAAAAAATAAATAAAACAGTATAATCATCAACATTATCTTCATTCTCAACCTCCTTTCTATAATCTAATTACCATCAGTATAACCTCACGGACAGCTGCATTTAGCATGCACTCTCTCTAGTTGGACAACCCAAAAAGAGTAAGCATCTTCTGCGCAATGGGCCCATTTACTTAAGAACCCCTTTTACGCCATACCATTTAATAAAAACCTTTCAAGTTTACATGCTCGCTTGGATGCCAAGCATCACGATTATCTAGAATCAAATTCCATTATACCACATGCAGATCTGAGCCGAACAGCTTTTCAGTTAAGGTAAAGAAAAATAAATAAATTTGCAAAACCATCTAATGTTAAAAAAAGCCATGTCCAATCACACGTCATGATCTATCAATAAAAAAATTGGGTTACAAAACTACAAGGCTTTTTTATGGTTAAAGCATTGATTATTCATGTAATTACTGATTGTTATATGCTAGCCAGTACAAAAGTTAGTTACAAGCTACTAACTGACCATCAAGCTGACAAATCAAGCAATTTCATCCCTCTAGATTGTCCAAACATTTAACTTTGAGGATTACAAGTTTCCACATATCAATAAGCTCAAGCCCTTCAGTAGTATCTAACCATTATTTGAAAAAGCGGTAGTTTTATCAATTATACATTTTTCTATACGCATAATGTTTTGTCCGATCTGAGCGCTCTGTCAAAGCCACCACCTTCTTGTTTGGATTGATCTGCCCCTCCCCTTTGTGAGGCCTCCCGTACAAGCACACTTGACACAATAAACCCCGGTAATATGGCTTCTTTTGAAGATTGTTTCAAAATTACAACCGCAGATAGCACCCATAAGATAAAAAAAAAATTGCAAGTTAATAAGTTAAATTATGGAACCATCAAGATTATGAATATACAACTTTACAGCAAAACTATGAAATTAGCTTAGCCCTTTCATTTAAGAAAACAAATCAATCAAAACCACAAAGGCTGAAGAGGTAATAGTAATGAACACACCACCATGAGATTTGACTAGAACCAACATAGGCATGGAAAAATAATTAAGATGTATCAAGCACCAAATAATGCAGATAGACATAACAATGTAAAAACCGGACCAAGCAAAATTAAAAAAGAGATGAAACCTTGACTCATTAAAATAATTAAAATGTATCAAGCACCAAATAATGCAGATAGACATAACATTGTAAAAACCGGACCAAGCAAAATTAAAAAAGAGATGAAACCTTGACTCATTGATCATGAGTCCCATAAATATTTATAAAGCAAAAATGACAGACAGAGAGAGGCAGCCATCAATCCCTGTCAAATTTGTCCCTGCACTTTGGCATATCCTCACCATAAGCATTAAAAAAGCTCTCCTCAAATATTGTGAGCATGATATTACCCCTAGAATAGCTTGAGATGTAACATCTTGTGAATAATTTGAACAGCCAAAACGCCCACTGGCCACACAGATATCAAACATCTTGGAAAATCATCGACTTGCCTTCAATGCTGAATATGCTTCAGAAAAAGAATTTTCCCAGCCTACTTGTTGCAGCTGAATATGCAAAATGCAGCTGTCTTGTCTTTAAAAGTTCTTAAGTCTTAATTCAAAAAATGATATTGCCTATCTGGGTCGTGTGGTTGACCGAGGATACTGAGAACCAACATCCCCTGATCCATCATGTTGAAAAGCAGAAGGATATCCAGAAAAAGCAGTTGGAGTCCTAAATGCACCATTTCCAAGTCCATGTACTCCATGGTAAATGCCAGCATGAGAACTGCTAGAAGCAACAGAATCCCACCTCAAGTACTCTGGTTCTCGCACAGCCCAAGGATTTCCAGAAAATCCATCCCTACTCCAAGGTATGCCTTGATCACCCTGCCAATTTGTATCTCGCATGCTTGCTCTTCCATCCTGAACCCCACTAGGAGTTGCAAACGCCCATTGCAATTGTCCATGAGAATCACTTGAATGTCCTGTCCTTCCAGCTCCACCATGGCTTCTATTACTCCAACTGCTTGAAGTACCTAAAGCATTTCGATTAGATCTTGCAGGAGGTACAGGGCCTCTCCCACCCTGAGACTGGTTCTGTGCAGGTGGTTCGGACCAGATGGTAGAAGCATTTGAAACATCTGCAGTCCTCTGCTGTGCCCTGAAAAAGGAAAATAAACTTTAATTATAAACTTATATAACAATCAGAGGGCATCAACTGCTTCAAAAAACCTATATACCCAAGAACGATCTTATCATCAAGGATTATTAATTTACATTGGCTTACCCTATGTCTATAAGTGATAAAATAATTTTATTGTGAAACTAAAAACAAGACATTAAAATGACGCTTTTTTATTCATGGATTCAACAAAAAAATCCCTCACATGCAATACAATCAGAGATTCTGGCAACAGTTAACAGGTGATAAATGTTTCTGAAGTTTGCATATATATGAAATGGGAAACGACGTCAGCCACACAAATATACAACACGAGTACAAAGTTCCTGGAACAAGCCTTTCTGTTCAAGTCGTGTGCCTGAGAGCTGGACAAAATCTCTAGACTCTAGAGTATTTAATATGTTTCTATCTAAAATTTTAAAGAATCCTATTCATCATTTCATCTAAGGAGGTCCAAGAATATAGTGAATATTTGGCTGAAACAGCTTTTGATTAAACGTCCTGAAAATGTTTGTAAGCCAATCAAATTGAATAAGATTGTGCCTCAATGTATTCACAAGGACAGCTGAAAACCTGAAAGCAGAGTTTCAATTACTTCTGAGAAAAAGAGTAACATTCACAATGGTAGGATGAGCTGCCTAGTTCTCTCTGTATTTCAATTAAACTCTCCAGGAAGGGAACCCTTATAAATGCCAACATTTATTCATAGTTCAAAGCATGTGCCATGTTTTTCTTTATGACAAAAAAACAGGCAGTAAAGTAGTAACCCCTGAAATAAGAAACACGTCATGGTCAATTATTTTGGTAACAGTAGTTGAATAATAAACATTAGGTTGAATGCCTCGTTGAAGAGATTTCAGACCCTTGCTTACACCAGTACGAGTATCACACATATAAAAAGCCCAAGAAATATATTCTTTGCCTAATTTTGTATACAACATATAACCATCTCGACAATACAAAGAGTCACAAATCTATTATCCAAGTTGGGTTGCATTGGCAACTCTTAGGCAAAAACGGATGCAGATTACTCCAAAATAGCCAAGTCCAAGACCTATAACTGTAGTGCTATTCGACCCATGGTGTTACACACATAAAAAGCACAAGAGATTTTATTTGATTAATTTTATGGACAAAATATAACCATCTTGACAATGCAAAAATGGATTTCATCCACCTATTTTAAGAGCCACAAGAATATTACATTAGTAAATGTGGTGAAGGCAACTATTAAACTGCATGCCAAAAGTTGGGTTGCGCTGGCAACTCTCAAGCAAAAACAGAGGCAGATTACTCCAAAATAGCCAAGTCCTAGACCTTTCAAGTGGCAGTAACATAGCACCACTAATTGGCATAGCAATTTTCTTTTGATTAGCAGAAATTTATTCTATTAAGGAGTGTTTCAACCAACATGAAACTGCAAGGCATTTGACTCAATCAAAATAAAACAATTACGTCACTAGGGAAATCTGGGCTTTTACATTGGTCCCTCTTTTATGTTTAGATTTTTATGAGTCCAGCATCATTCTGAACGATTGATCTGCCTGACCAATCTCAACATTAAATTATCAAACTTCAGGGAGGGTATATGGTAGAACTAATGACACATTTCAGAAATTCAGAGTTATTTAACAGCAAACACTGTCCTCCCATGATTTTAAAGCTATTAATACCATTTTTTCAGCAATTATTTTGGCCTGTACATATGTTCTACTTTTAGCCTACAATCAGGACATCTCTATTATGGGTTCCTTTGGCTTTGGGCACAAAGCTTCCCCTTAGGAATTGCATACTGTATTATTACACACTATATTTTGCAGTACAATGTAAATGAGTTATATTTCTATGGTGCTCGTCGTTTGAAACCAGAAGGCAGAAAGGAAGGATGGAAGAATGTGCCATGGGAGCCTGCATAAAAGGTAGACATTATATTACACTTGTTATATAAAAGAGAGCCACTTATGTGAAATGAGACCTGCATACTAGGTGACACTTGTTATAGAGCACATATGGGTTTATTGGTATTCATTCTGATGTTTGATAAGATATATAAAAACATTCAACAACAGCAGATCGTCTATTTTTTCACAAGACTTGTAGTCTTATTTCCCTTTCCAATGATGAGTACAATGAGCTACCTTCAACTACTCTAAATATATATTAGAAAAAAATTATATTCTTTATTTATAATTATTTATTAATTACTGTCAAAATCCCATTTCCTAAATTTGGGGATGCCACTGGCACCCAAAATAAAAAATGAGTCATGTTATCAACACTATTTTTTTTTCGTTACGACAGGGCCATCCCCACGACCCAGCCCAGCGCCCAACCTGCCTTACGGGTAGGTGAGTTGGCTTGGGTCATGGGTTTACTCTCCATTGGTCTCGGGTTTGACTCCCTCCCGATTATTAATCAAATCAACTATACCTTCAATTGTCTCACCATCCAGGCATCATGTCTTGAAGTATATATAAAAATTTTAAATTATCATGTTAAACAAAAGTGTCATAGTGACAGATATCTAACAACACAAGCAGATAAAGATAGACACTTTCACATTAGCCATCCATAAGATGGCTTCTTTCAATCTTCCTTATAGTTTAAACGAGGTAAGAAGACAAAGTAGAATGATGCCATACCCTGTATCAGTTGGCATTCGATATGGACAAGACCTCTCGTTGACTGGAATTAATCTTGATGAGCTGGCAGTATCCGATGACATAGAACTTGGCATTGGCAGTATATGATGAGACCACTGCCGCCCATCTGGAGATGTAAAACCTTGAATACCAGCAACCTCAGCACCAAGAGACTCATTCTGAACATGATGCTGCAAAGCTCCAATCATAGAATCATAACCAAGATGATACCTTGATGGCCTAGAATCATTACCAGGACCAAAGGGAAATGAGGGTGGCAAGTTTCCACAAACAACATTGACAAGTAAATCAGGACCTGTATGCAATCAAAGATTGGAAACCTACCATTAGATCAACTTGACATCAACAATCATAAAATACCATGTTATAAAAATGTCAATGCAAAAGTTTGACAAAATTTTATCCAACTATATGAATAGTTCTGCAAGAATAGATGTAGCAATGCATGTGGCATAACAAGCTGGAAAGAAACAGCTTGATTTTGCAACTTACATTAAACGTAAGCGTATATAAACATGAAGCAATTTAACAGAGCAAAGTTTCTAAGACATCTGAAGATCTCATACATGATTAAGGTTGGAGTTTTTGCACAGAAAAGCTTAAAGAATGAAATGCATAATAAAATAATAAAGTAATGCATAAATTCAGAGAATACTTACAACCACTTGCCGAAGGATCAATTCCTCTGTCAAAAAAACAAATGCAGTCCAAAATAAGACCAAAGGAATATTACATTGTTTTGTTTCATACGTTTCTGTCAAAAAACAAATGCAATCAAGCCAAAATAAGATCACAGCAATATTGCATAGCACTGTTTCATATGTTTCCCAATATTTTTTACCTCTACTAAGGTAACTTAGCAAGTAACTCCTATAAGCTACACTTATCATATTAAAGCAAGCATAACAGTGTGCAAACTTACCCTAATGAAACAGAAAAGTGTGAATACGATGAACCTGGATAAGGGCACCAATTTGTAGTTCCAATATGCTGGAAAAACATGAAATTAGAGAAGTTAGGAAAGCCATGGTACGAAAAAGTGGAACACGAACACATTGATCACATAAACCACTAAGATTCTGCTTGCATATTTATTTCAAAATTTACAGACCTGTATAGTATGACGATGCTTGGCATTCACAACATTTGTCACATAAAATAGCATTATAAATTTATAAAAGAGTCCCAACCATGAAATTTGAGAACCTAATAGCATAAGCATTTACAACGGAATAGAATTATAGCAAAAAATAGCTAGTCTGCTATTTCAACTAGAAGGACTTTATGTTCCAGCCTAGCTGAAACACATACTTGGCATATGTACTGCATTTGTGATAACAAGGGGACTTAATTCCTTAAACCCAAATGATATTTTAATTTCACAATATCTCAGGTCCAAAGACCAAGTGTTTTACAAGCCTGAAAACGTTGGCTAGTAGTTTGCATTGAAAACAATGGATTATAAAAGTAACACTAAACAATAAAAATTTGCTAAATTATTTTCACTTACTTTTCTTATAAGTCAGCTGAAATTTATAAAAGAAGGGCATTCATGCAAGCTATGTAAAATGGAAAATATTGTCTCTCTTAAAAACCTTCTTTCTAAGCATATACGAATTTTCTAGTAATAAGTTCCTTTTATTAAAACTGAAATTCTTTCAATCCAAAAATGACAAATAATACACAATGTCAATTCAATATTCAAAGAACCAACTTAAATAATTGGAGATAAAATGACAATACTCATAAAACTTAAACCTAGCTGGCTAAGAAATAGAAAAACTATAAAATTCAGAAATTGGCGTATGTAAACTTGTTTGACAACATAGTCCAAATGTTTCTGAGATTTTTAAGATGAACCAAAAAAAGGAAGAAAAGAAAAACAGAATAATATAAAAATTCCAATAATCAGAGTATCTTATGGTCTTCGAGAAAATGAGAGCTGGCCAACGTTCACATACTCCAATAGAAAAAATTCAGAAAAATGAAACAAATCCTTTTGAAGGAAGGCACTCACCTCATGTGAAAAGAGAAACTCTGATACACCACCATAAATATCATAGTCACCATCTTCATAACCCATCTCTTCAAATGGAATATCATCAGGCAAACCACCCCCATTCGCATAAAGCCACTGACCATCTTCAATGTCTCTGCAATTTGGGCACTGCATAATCCCCTTTGCATTGTATGCAGATCCAATGCAGTCTGCAAAAATGTGTTTAATCCATTTCTTTATATGAGAATCAATTACAACTTCTACGAAATTTCAATATAATAAATAAATTCCTCCAGATATAATGAGCATAAGCTAAAGCTGTCTATCTATTTCATTATCTTGACATTCTCAAGCACTTAGTGACAAATAACACTACTCTCAGGCATTGCATATTCAAAAAGGCACTGGAACAACAACTGCAAAAGTAAAGATCTGAACAACACTTATGTTTAGTAACCACACGAAATAACACAAGCCTCCTTCTTGCTGCAAACATTTCATTAGCTAACCAGCACTACTGAAATCCTCCTAAAACTAGTTTGGAAGAATGCATGGATTGCTGAATAATAAACAAACTATAATTTATTAGCTCTAGACAAATGGAATATTCAATAAATGATAACTTAGGTAAAAGCTGCAACCAATTTGCAAATGTGACAAACACAGATAAAGAACTGCATTCTGAGAGGGATAAGTCATCTGATTAGATTCATAAAAGAATAGAGGTCCAAAAATATCTTAACTGGGAAACCTTGACAAAGATCTTATAAATGGGTTAACACGCTTTCAGAAATAACTGTGCAAGCTTTTTGCATCAATATGTCATGCCCCCGCCAAGATAGACAGCAGCCTTTATGACCATCTGATCGCAGCCTTTTATCAGTCAGACGCAGCCCTTAGACTGAGGCAAGGGAATTGAACAGCAATTCTATTAAGCGATTAAATCTAACAGTGTAAATCTTGCAAGAGAAATCATTATGAAAAGTTTTGACTCCTCAACTTGGAAGATATAAAAGGGAGAACATTTCACTTGAGGAGGAGAGAGAATAAATCAATGGATCCAATAGATCAATTGGGAAATAATTTATTATTCTCACAAGGCAGCAATGGAGGGTGGTGACTCAATTCTTGTGAAAGATGGTAACTCTTTCACCAATCAAATATAAAGGAGAGATCATTCCAAGGATTCAATCATCTCTTATCCATAACCAAATAAACATTCATTCAATCATCACTCATGAAACCATCAAAGCAAATCACTCAATCATCCATCAATCATCAATCATCAATCATCAATCATCAATTGGGAATAAAGGAATCAAGCAAACAAACCAGCAAGCAAGCAATCATACAAACACCCATCAATCAAAGTCCAAACATCAACTATTCAACATCAACAACTCTACCATCAAATCATTCAAATATTGATTCTGATCAACAATCAATTTAAGAGATCAACTCACAAGCAATTCAGCATATGACTTCAGAACTTCATATTAAAAACAACTAGTCATTCGGCCATATATAATGGCAGAATTTCATTCCAGAATCATTCATATTTTATAAAGCATTCAAGGATTGACTTATCAATCCATCAAGAAATAGTAATCAGCAATAGTCTAGCAAATATACCAAGTTATCAATTTTGAATTCTAGTTAGTACTTCCAAACCAGATGGGTTCCAGGCCCACGGGGTGGGTAAGGTTTGGAGGGATGGGATCTTTTCCTACCTTTGACAAACTAGGGATAGGGTCCTTGGTTTTGTCACTGTTGAGTTAGAGACGGGTTTCTTTAACTCAGCAGATTTGCAAGGTATTTACAGGGAATTCACAACTTGATCAATTCTGGGTATTGTGTTACGATATATTGACCTGAATATATATATATCCTACATTTGCAATCTTTGATAAATCTATTGTCATATTTTGAGTAAATATTATTTCTTTAAGACACAAATCAGTAATATTCCAAAAGGAGACATTACACAATGTTTCAAATCACACTCTGTAATCCATCATCAGGACATCACTTTTTCATTCCTGATGATGTAGTGGGTGATCCAAAATGTTGATGCATAAAACTTACAAGCTTAATAAATCTCTACTAGAACTAATAAATCATTAATGCTAAATTGTAAAAACTTAATGTAGAGGTTATAAACAAAAGTGATTCATATTTTTCAGGGATAATAGCTGATTTGATGTGATACTACAATTCACGGAGCCCATTTGTTTAGAATCAGAAGTGAACCAGGTTCGCCATCAACTTGCTGTTAAAACTGGGATCAGACTCGATGACTAATCAAAGATATTTTTCACTGACGCAAATAACTAATCAAATTTCATGTTAAAATGTAAAAGTTCCTTTCCTTCTAATTTACCATGTCATGTCTTCAAAGATTTGGTCATCCTCAAAATAGTGGCTTAAAGCTAATCTGGAAACAGATCTTTTATCAGATATAGAAACCCTTGAAATCATAAGCACACATAATTTGTTCAACACGTATCAAAGATATCGAGCTGAATTGATAACTTCAATAACTAGGAAAGTTAATATCTCTGATCCTCTCAGATATATGACAGGATCCAGAGAATATTCTTGAAAAATGTGGAGAGCATTGCATGGCTCGATTACATAGGCATCCAGCATGATCTATGTTGGCAAATCTTGAGAATATGGTACGAGCAAATAATCTACAGAATTAAAAACAGCCAGAACATCACCCCAGAATCACTAAGGACTCAGGAAAAGGTCATCAAAATTCCTTTGCATATTGCTCCAAACAGATCTTTGCAACTCATTATCTACAAATAAAATCGTTCCAAAAAAGCTTTGCAAAATACAACTGAAACAAATTCCTAATTGCTGTTTCAGATTATTGGTTGGGCACATCTCATAGACTATAATACATACTGGGCTTAAAATGATGACACCATGCTTGAGGTTAATCTATTTTTATTTCTTGATAAATCCTAACAAATCTCAGTCATGATTTCATGCAGATTTGACTGTTCTTCCCAAAACAATTTGAAAAGAAAATAACATAGAAACAACAGCACATACCGAGCTGAAAACAATGAGCAACTTGAAAAATATCTAACGAATAGCAACATTATTCGGCAAATCAGGACTAAAACCATCTATAAATTCTCTTCAGAAATTATTTAACAAGAAAACCTTAAGGATGCAATCATACATACCAAGGTGAAAATAATGCCCACACTTGAGCTTGGCAACAGAACGCTTTGCAGCATCCACAACAACAGCTTCGAGACACACAGAACATTGATTGGCAGCAGCCCCTTGAACCCTGGGTTTCTCGTCTACCTTCACTGATCCTTCCACATTCGAGGCCTCCATGGCCGAACAACAATACTTCTGAGAACAAAATAATCCAAAAAGCTTCAAAACCCCTTTTCCTTAGGCGTAAGCAAATCCCCACATCACATATCAAATATATATATGCATCCAAGAAAGCAAATACTTCTCCGTTGAAAAACACCTGACGGAAAAAACAGAAAAGCGTCCGCTCCTTTAGCTTCTAATTGAATCCCCTCTTCGAGAAGGTTTTTTTCTCGCAATATTTTAAAAAACAGAAAAGCAAGCTTTCTTAATCTCTTCAACGGTCTTTTTCTTTGCTTCACCCTAAACTAACCGTTGTATTTTCGCGGCATAGAAAACCACCACAGAGCCAAATTTCTACCCCTTGACACTGCCAACGAAATCTAATGGCATTGTCTCCAAGAGCAGGGTTCTGATTTCAATCCTTCCTCGGAAAAAATCAAAACTTCACCGTTCTTTTCCCGAATGCTTAATTGCCCAATCTTTTAGGTAAATCCCGAAGATTTCCGGCTATGCGGATTCAGATCGAAAAACACAAAACCCAGGGTTTGAATAAACAGATCCAATTTCCCAGAAAACCCTCAGTTTGGTAGAAATACAACTGCCGTAAAAGGCAAGCTTACCCGTTACCGTAGCGCAATTGAGTGCAGAGGAGATTGTCTGCAATGAGAATTTCAAGAAGATTCCGACCGTGCCTTCGGTGATTACAGCCCGACTGAAGAAAAAAATATTCAAAGCGTTGGGGTTTGTATATATATGGCTTCACTATCAACGCTCTCCTCTGGCCGTGCGATGGGACGATTCGATGGACAGCAATTTACACGATGTATTATGATTTCCCGGGAAAATAAAATATTATTATTTTTATTGGGGTGACCAAAAAAAACAATAAGGTCAAAGTCAGATGTATATTAAATTAATGATGGCAGTTGATTTGTAAAATGTGTTAAAATTGGTTACAAGTGGTAAAAATGTTGTGGGCATAAATGTCATGTTATGGGATGTATTGATTTTTCTTTTATATTGAATTAAAGCTATAAAATGAAATTTCCTAGGACAAATTTCTACCGACCTCTTTTTAAATTAGAAAAAAATTTAATCTTTCTAAGGTATGAAAAATAATGATTTTAGAAAAAGGGTTTAATATTTCAAGGTGTGAAAAAATAATTATTTGAGAAAAATTAGGTTCATTAAATCATAATATTTGTAGTTACGATGGTTGGAGAGGCTTATGGAGCATGTGGACTTGGCCCAACTACATTAAGAGCATATTATGCTTATGGGCTTGCTTAGAATGTGCTCTTCCTTAAATATTTGTAAGGAGGTTTAAGTTTGGTGATGATATTGATAACTTTAAATTTGTTTGATATGTGTTTCTATGGTGATTAGGTGGTTTTATGTATTAATTGGTAGGTAAAATAATTTATTTTATGTAGAATTTTAGTAAATGATGTTATTTTAATTTTAGTTTTGTGATCATTTGTTTTTAGAAATCATTTTTCATTTTTTAAATTTATTGTTTGAATTCATCAATGTTAAAGGGTTTTCATCTTCTCCTTTGTTGTAGGATTGAAGGCTTTCATCCTTACTCTATCACTTTGCACGTGTTATGAGTGATGTCTATAGACACCTAAAATAGTCTTTTAATTTTAATTATATATATATATATATATATATATATATATATATATATATATATATATCTTAATGTCTTTCATTAATTAAATAGATATTTGTATTTAATCGATTAATTTATTAGCCTCTTTTACTATTAAAAAAATAAATATTTCAATTTATTTAATTAATTCACGAAACCTCTTCTTTTTTATTTAAATAAATATTTATTATTTATTTAATCTCATCCCTCTTTCCCAAATTAAATAAATATTTTGTACTTTCTTCTATTAATTAAATAAATAATTTTATTTAATTAATTTATTTATTTATCTTTTTCTTCTTATCTACATGATAACATGTTTCCCTAAATTACCTAATCTTCAATCTTAGCCCTCCATTTCAAATTAACCTCTTAATTTTATTCATCCTTATCTTTTACCTTTCCACCTCTTAATCTCATCTCTTCATCTTTACCTACTCTTCAATCTTATTGAGTCTCTTTCATCTATGTGATCCTGACCATTCATCATTTAATTTCTTAATCTAAACCCTTGACTCTCTTGGAGATTTCTATAAAAGAGGTTTTCTCCTTCCATTTTGTCATCTACATTCAAGCAATCATACTTAGTCTCTACCAAAATCATTCTAGCAATACATCATCGCAACCACATTTGTTCTTCCTTGAGCTCTTGTGCAAGTGCAATACAAATCTAAGAGCAACATTAAATACAAGATCATGGAGGATAGGAGAACAATAGAGACAAGCCTATTGAACATGTGAAAGCATATTGGTTTATTTCATTAGTATTTGCATGTTTGATAGAATTCTTTATTGAAGTTGTGTTGAATTAGTTTGTAGATCTAGGGTTTAGTAAGTAGTTGGATCTTTTTAGGGTTTACGGATAGGATTCAAATTTGACATAAACATTTTGTCACGCCTAGTGGGACTCTTGTCCCTTGTTACTAATCATTTGCTTGAGTTGTGATGCATTTTCAAAGTTGTAGGCTGGAGTTGCAACAATTTTTCTCTGATTCGACATTTTTGGTAATTTTTGTCACATTTTTGTTTCTGACGATAGAGTTTTTTGTTTATGCATTTTTAGTAATTCTTTTTGTATTTCTGGTAATTTTGTCTATGCTCTTGGTAATCATTTTCATGTTTCCAGCAATTCTTTTTACCTTTTTGGCTTCTTTCTGTGTTTTTGGTAAGCCTTCCCATGTGTTTGACTTCTTTCCACATCTCTAGTAATTATTTTTACGTTTATGGTTCTTCTTGATGTATTTTTTGTCTTGGCACATATTTGGTCATTCCTGACATGTATTTGGCCATTTTTGACGTGTATTTGGTCATTCTTTACATGTGATTGGTCACTCTTGATGATTTTGGTCTTGGCACATATTTGGTCATTCATGACGCATATTTGGGCATTCTTGATGTGTATTGGTCATTCTTCATGTGTTTTTGGTCTTGACGTGTATTTGGTCAGTCTTGAAATATATTTGATTATTCTTGAGGCATTTGTGGTCATTCTTGAAGCATTTTTGGCATTTTGTTCCTCCAAAATTCGATATTTTTTACAAAAAAATGGGCATAACATATCAAATTTTTGAAATTCAAAATACGTTGAAAAGTTGGTTTGATGCTCAATCTCATTCTCTAGTCATTTTTTTGGATATTGCAAAAAGGGTTTTAGTAAATTCACTCAAAGTCGCCCCTTCATTTTAAAACTTTATTTTCTCATATCTTTTTCATATGAAAACATCTCTTGATGAGTGTTTTTTTCAAATCTATGAGAAAAACATAAGGAAATAACTTATGAATAACATTTCATTGCTTTTTCTTTTATCATTTTTGGCATGTTTTCACATACGTAGATTTGAGGATGATAAAAAGATAGCTTGAAGCTCATCATTGGAACAAAGGGTTTCAGCACAAAGGGCAAGCATTAATATCAAGGTGCAATTGTTCTAAACCTTTTCATTTCTATTCGAAATTTGATCATAACCTTTTCCATTTCTTTCCTTAGATCAATTTGCTTGGTGTGTCTTTCACATATTGAAATTGGGATTAAAACCAATCTTTCACGTTTCAATTTGGACTTAAAATGAACAAGTGTCTTTTCATCCCCAAGATCACTTATATATGATCTCCTCTTGGAACCCAAGGGTAACCTTGAGTGGTTAGAAATAAGTGATCTTGCTTTTATTTTTAGGAGGCCTTCTTAGAGAAGTGATCACTCTAGAAAATGACCTCAACTCTTGTGTTTCAACAGAGTATAAATAGTGAGGGTGAATCAAAAAATAGGCCTCTTGGAAGTGAAATATTCTCAAATTGGGCTAAGCCTCTAAGAACTTTATACCTTAGAGAAGTGAAGGTGGAGAGTGGGTTACCTTCTCCTCCCAACTATTTGGCAATATTTCTCTTTCATTTCATGGATTTAGGCCTCGTGTACCCTTGTGGTATATAGAGGATACCCCTAGTTGAGCTTGTCAAGCCTATAGTTGAACTTTTTGGCCATCAATTTTTATGTATGCAAGGATTGATATTCCCACTTGAGTAGGCTTGTTGGTATATTTTATGTACTTGAATGTTTAGACCACCTTCCCCACTTGAAACCAAAGGGGGACACATCATCTAAGTTAAGCCACGAGATCTTATCTTTTGCATTTTTTCTTGTGTGTTTTCATATTTCATCAAAAATCCAAAAAAAGCCATAAAAAATAAAAAACCAAGAAAATTCAAACAAGCATCATGCTAGGATTAAGGTGTCATATAGCTTGCAAATCCTAAGATATGGTTCCAACATCCATACAAAGTGTCTTGGGGCACTTAGGATGTGTTGGGAAAATAATTTGTAATACATTCATAAGGGGTGATGGGTTACACTAGTAGCGGTAAAAGTAGGTTGTGAAGACAAATATTTAATATTGTTTTTCCCACTTATGGATGTCTAGAATAAGATATTTAATGACTTAAGAAAGTGGGAAAAGAGTGACCTATGGACTTCTCCAAGTGGGAGTATGGAAGAGGCAACAAGTGTCTCTTGGTTTTCGTTCATTTATTACATTTAATGTAATGTTTATCTTACAAGTATAGGTGTCCATGTTGGAGGGAAGGTGTTGGAATCTTAACCAATGTATTTTGTTCCGAAGAGGCATTCCAAGGGTTGTGGTTGTGAGTAATGAAGAATTTTATTTAGAAATATTTATTGTTGGTTTTTGAACTCTTGCCCTTCTATAAATTTAGCCTTTGGGTGTAGATTTTATGTGTAAAAGAATGGAGAATAGTTGAATGTAGTTCTCTTTGTAGGAATGAAGGACGGTTGGGAGGCATAAGGAGGTTATTCGCATGTACATAGGTGATTCTATGGTGGAGGAAAAGATGAAAATGAAATTGATTATATTGTAAGCACTTTTATTGTTGTTAATACAAGCTCGTCCTCTCTTCTTGGTGGAGTTTTCTTCCCACGAGGGTTTCTCAACATAAATCCTGTGTTATGTGTGGATGTTATGTTGTTGATTTATGCCTTATTGTTGTTATCTTATGCTGATGTTAATCATTATTTATTGTTATTATAAGTTTACATAAGATAGGTTTATTAAGCATGTTTAACAAGTTGATTCTTAGCATCACAAAGAAGAAGGACCTAAACATGGGTTTTCCACAATTAAGGCAGCTTGATTTTTAGATTTGCATATGAATTTTAGATTTTTGTGTTGCTTATATCCAAGTCTTGAATCTCACCCTTTCATTAGTTTATTGGATAGAGATTGATCTTCACAATCTTTGGTATTGAACCTGTTTATTTCCTAACACATCATGGATTGGCATATCAGATTACGCATTTCATAGGGAAGACAAAGAGTGCATCCCTCTAATTGAGAGACCATATGAGAACTTACCATTTTACCTCCAACCAACATATCAATCCAACTCACACATGTCTCAAACCTTCAACCAAAACTACATACCTCAACAACAATAGAACACCTACTCCACAAACACATGTACAAACCCTACTCAAACTTTAGGGATTGGTTTAAAAATATGGTTATAGAAATTAAAGCATCTAGGCCAAACCACCAAGTCGCACATCCAAACTTACATTCCCCAAAATAACATTCTATTCAACCAACAATTCATATGCACACCTAGCACTTCAAACAACCAAGTCAACACCCAAAGGACAACATCGAAACCTATGGTTCGATTGTGGTGAAAATTCACACCTTTGGGAGAGACAAATAATCCGTCTTGCAAAAACTTATTGCATCCAAGCTACTTATACTTATTGAGGGTGGACCTTTTGAACCAAGAGTAAAACCATCAAGTTGGAATGATAATGAATTTTGTGAATACCATTGGAATACAAGATATAAAACTTCGAATTGCAACAAGATTAAAAACCTCATCCAAGACCTTATTGACAAAGGTGACATTACTATTGAATAAAATCTTAATAGTTCACCTAATGAGTAATTAGGCATGTGTCAAGATAATTTTTCCAAGCATGATCAAAATCATCTAACTATGTCTAGCAACGACTCATCCCAAAATAATCACACCAATGACTTATCTACTTCCCATGTAGAAATTGGCCTCTAAGTAGCCTCCATATCTCCCACCATTCCCTCATCCCATAAATCTTTACAACAATAATCCCCACCATCTCCATCAAATGATGAATCCAACAATGATACCTTTCGAGTATATTCTCAAGGGCTATCTGTTATACAAATCCAAGCTAACACACTTCTTGATATCAATCCCTCCCATGAGTCAAAGTTTCTAGAGTCAATGCCACTATACACTCCATTGCCAACGAAAGCCACTCAAGAGAGTCTCATTCAAGATTCATCCCCATCATGCCAAAACATGGACTCCATCCAAGAATCCCCCATGTGTACCCAAACTCTTTACCTGTGTCAAAAGGTTAATCCAGAGTATGAAGAAACAAGTCCTAAAATAAATCAAGATCAAGATCTCAAATCTTTTCAATCCCATCCAATATTTTACCATGATCCCATCTCCCTATATTGTCATGATGATCCTCTTATACCTTTTTATTCCATCCAAGACGGTCCCATTACATCTCAAGAGAAAAGTATCGTTCCAAGTCCCACTCATAATCGACTTCTTAAGAAAGATCATGATATCTATCCCTTCCATCCTTTCCAATGATCCTATTCAAAATTAAGAGCAAAACACCATTTCCACTCCATCCAATGATCCTTCTCCATGTCAAGATCAAAGCATGCCTTCATCTCCTGGACATAATCCTCCATATCCATCTCAAGACCCTGTCATCCCTCCTAATCCCCCTCATGATCCTAATCCTCCTCAATATCCCTTCACTCCTACCCAATCCATTCATGAACCCCTTACATATCAACTTGGTTCATCCACTTTTATAAAATTAGGTTTACTCTATGAGCTTATCATTCCCTCCATACCATATCCTCCTTAAAATGGATTCACATATTGTTTCAAAAGAAACAAGTATCCCATTGATAAAAATATTTTTCAAGCATGCATTATCAAGGTAAAGGGTTAGGCATCCATGAACAAGGTATATTAGAACCCCTTGGTATTAAATCAAATCCTAAGTGTCATAGCCTTGGCTACATAGCTCACTCTCAAGACATTGATACCCCTACTAAACCCCACATTAATCCATGTAAACCTAAACATATACACCCTTTATCCTCTAAATCCATTTTAGGTCCTTATACCCCAAAACCAAAGCCTTCATCCCTTTCATCCATCTTAGGTCCTTGTATCCCTCCATCCACTATCCATATCACCCCTATCTTACAATCCACTTATCGTAGCATAAATAAAGGTCAACAAAGGCACACATACTTGAGAACCTTCCCACCATCCACCTACATCAACTCATCCAAAAGACCTCCAAATCATTCTTATTCACCCATGAATCCCAATGCTTTTGGAAGTAATTTGGATGCTAAGCATAAAGTTTATAAGTTCAAAAATCTACATATGTTCAAAGATCAACATGTCTCATCTAAAATACATGCAAAAGAAAAGAAAAATTTGATTCAAAAGCAAAACAAATATCCAAAAGACCATAAAGGCCCATCAATTCAAAAAAATAAATCAAAAACCAAGTGGATTCCCAAGATGCTCATAGAAGAATTGAATCCTAAAGAAGAATCAAAATTGGCATCCAAGATTGCTATTCCAAAGGCTTCCTTCAATCCTCCATCTAAGAATCTCCCACATTTCAAATCTATTTTGGGTCTGTATATCCCAAAATCCACATCCACTTGTCCATTAAAATTTCAAACTACAAAATCCATTTTTCCTCCATCACTCCACCACCCCTCAAGGTGTGTGCCAAAGTTGATTTTTCCAACATTTCCATCCACCCCTACAAAAATCTTCCAACATTCCATCTATTATCCAACACCTATTTTCTATCCTTCCACCCCTCCTATCCAATTGTTTGCATTATTATTTACCCCATTCCATTTTATCATCCATTTCATCTCCCTTTACTATCACCCTACCAACATCTTTGAGCTTACCTTCAATAGCCATGGTCCATCGTAGAACATGTTTAAAGGGTACTATCAAAAGAATGAGATGCTTGAGTCCTTCATCTCCTAGCATGTATCCATTATCTTCCAAAAAAAAAAAAAATTTAAAAGAATGAAAAAAAAGAAAGAGAAATTATTCATTCAATGGAGAAAACCACCTCTTGTGGTGCCTTGAGAAAGTACCATGATGAAAACCTAGAAAATAGATGTCATTTGTAATGGACATTACCCTCTTGCACTCTACAGTTGGGGGAAATTTTTATCCATGCTATCCTATCTGCCTCATCCTCCATTATCCCTCATTCACCCAATCTACCTCCATATCCCCCTTTCCACCTTTGATCTTGACAAGGTTAGGGATCTCAATAAGCATTGTGTATCCTATTTGCTTCACCTTATCCACACCCTTCACTCCATATCCATTATCTTATTCATTTCTTGCTTCTATCATCCCTTATCACATTTGATATGTCTTATCCTATTTGTATCCTATCTCCATCCTATCCAGATCCATCCCTTGATCTTGATCAAACTAAGGACATAAAATGCAAAACATGTTTTCATAAAATTCTTGACATGTCTATCCCTACATAACCCATGACATTCAAAGCACTATGCCATCACCTAACATTTCCATATCCAATCTCTTAGCTTGGATAAACATGGTATCCCATTGTGAGGTAGTCCTTGAAAATCAAATCATCCTTGATTCCATAATAAGTTGCTTCCATCCTTTACTTACCCATTTCTATCCCATCAGTTCATTTATCCCGTTCATAATGTCTTATGCCTTGCTAAACACTAGGGGCAAATAAATACATCATGCTTGAGAATAAATCATGATATATTCCTTATACCTCAATCAATGATTTGGACAACTTTCATGAAACCAAAAATCGAAAAAAAAAACATTTAAAAAAAAAATTTAAAACCCGAAAAAATAAAAAATATTTTAAAAAATTCTAAAATCCATAATAAATTGTCTCTTGCTAATATATCAACACTTTGAACAAACACAATCAAATCAATGAGCTTAAAAAATCACGAATCAACAAATAAATTATTGAGCTAGTCTACAACCTTACCAATCAACTGCCTATTAGTTTTAGCATCTTTATCAACATGCCTCTACGGAAATAAATATTTTTAAAAATTGTTTTTAATGAAATTTAAAAATCCTAACTCCAACATGGGGTTAACCTTGATAATTGTCTACGCTTTGTACGAATTTTGTTTTGTCGGGACTTAGGCCCAAAATTGGACCTAAAGGTTGGTCCCACATGAGAAAGGGCATCCAATTCTCACAACTCAACCAATTATAATTCATCGCTAGGGGTCTCGCATAGAAAGATGACATTTGTCTCAGTTCCTACAAAAGTGGTGGGTGGGCCCCATCGAGGATTAGGATGCACACTTGGAATAATAAACGATCTTTCATAATTATAAAGTTGCGATATAAAAACCTTGCGATAGACGATAAAAATATTAAAAAATAAAAGCATATTAATTGACAAATTATGTAATATTAAGCTGGTCTATGGGCCCAACCTATCTACCCCATTAGGCATAGTATTTAACCTGAACCTATAGACCACGTGTAGAAAATATTCACTTAAGTGATGTCCTTTTGGCCCTTTTTGTTTCCCCTAGAAGGTCTTGTTAGGTGGTTTATAGGTGTTGTGAGATAGCGGGGGCTTATGTTTTATGCCTTCCCCCATCACCCCGCAAAGTTCATTTGGCACTTAAGAAAGCATCATGGGGTAGCAGGATACATAGTAGAAAGTAAGAAATCATACCCCACACAGTCCCTTCATCATGCAGTTATGTCTCATGGAGTAGCAGGATGTCTATGTTGCTCAGTAAAATTGGTCTTTACAGAGTTTCTACTAGAATACCAGTTTCCATTATGTTCAATAATATTAGGGAATTAGTGTAATTTTGGGGAAAGATTAATGTATACATGATGCACATCAGTATCACACAAATTGAAAAATTATGTTAAATAAATGAAATTTGAAGATAACGTTTATAATTTAAATTATGCAATGAATCATGGAAAATTTGAAAATTGCAATTGCATGTCAACATTCATTTATACAGTTAAAAAGTATAAAATATCATCAATTAGACAATTACAGTTTGTATTTTGCAATAGCCCATGGGATTCAATATGAATTGGAGTAAAAATTATAAATACCTAGAAAATGTTGTTTTGTCAATCATCAATGCCATCCAATTCAAAATGCCAATCGGAATCTGACTCTTCCTATTCTACAGTTTCTTCTACACCCTCTGAATCATCTTGTTGCATCTGCATACCTCCACTTAAAATAAAACCATCATTATCATTCATTCCGCCACCATCAATTTATCCACCAAAAACACTGCCAGCCTTTGAAGTGTTGCACAACCCTATCCTCTCAGTAATGGAATTCCAGATTGTTATTGCCCTTTAATAAGGAAAAAATCTCAACATCATACTTACTTGTATACACCCTCAAACAATTTTCCAAATTCTCAAGTCTAGTTTGTTTCTTGTATTTGATTTCAAGTATCCCAAAGCACTGAAAGCTATCTCATCCTCAACATATCCCAATATCATGGTTTGACATAAATCAACAAGTTTGATGAATTCTGACAATGCATCAAACAATACTGCGTTTTGAGTTATTTTTCACCAAACCATTGTTATTGATCTCGGTCGGTGGGGACTTTCCAATGCCTTAGTCTGCTCCATCATTGTTGTTGAATATTCAAATGATTGGTGTGAGAGATTATGTTTATCTAAAATTCCTTCTTTTTCCATTTCCTTTCCATCGACATTGCATATGGAATTCTTACAAAAATGATCAATCAAACACTGTAACTTGTTAAATTAATCATTTTTTCTACAATTGAGCCAATAATTAGGATACACAATAGACATGGCTTCTAATAGTTCATCTCAAGGTAATTGACTTACAATATCCTATGAAACCTTTTTCATAATATTCTTTAAAGTATCTTTTACAGAACTGTCGATTTCGTTAAAAGCTTCCCTGGTAACAAGTACATCTCTCATTCAACTTGAGCCCTCACAACCACTAGCAAACATGACATAGTGGTGCATTGGTATCTCATATACATGTACGCGTATACATAACTCTCTGCTAGTGTTAAACTCTAAAAAATTATCAAGATTTTCTAGATCTATCATTAGATGCTAGCTAGCGAATTCTTCCTTTATAAAAGGCTCTCGTGATAGATACATATTATCAAGGGTCATTACTAATCTTCTACTCAGACTAGTATATTCTTGAATATATACAGTTCTTTCTTGAGATACTTTCACAAGCTTGCTCATTTCATTCAAAAGGGGGAGAATACCAGCCAATGTTAAGATTGTCTCTACATCACTTAACCTATGTAAATTCTTAGAAGCTTTGTCTACTGACCCTTCTTGTTCGTACATTAGTCTAATCGGGGATTTATATTTAGAGAAAACTATTTCTACTGGTCCCGGTAAGGATATCCATTTGGTATCAACATCCTTAAGAATTTTGTTTCCATCAGTTATTCTCTTGAATTTTTTTTTATATTCTGCAAATTGTTTGGGACTTCGACAAAAGAATGAGTATAGCTCATGAACTATATTTTCAACTCTAGCAACTAATTCAAATTTGCTCACAATTTTAAAGGCTAAATTCAGTCTGTGGGCCATGCAATGAATGCCAATCGTGTATGGTGAAATAGAAGTTTGTAGCTTTGCGCAAAGACCATGCCTATGACCTTGAAACACTACAACTCCATCAACTCCCACACATACCAAATTTTCGGTAATTGATAAGTCATGCATACTGCCAAACTATTTTAAAGATTCCTTAACTAACTCAAATATACATTTTTTTGTGGAATTCTCCTTCAATTTAACAACACTGAGTAAATGATATTGGCAAACATGTTTCCTTACAATATATACATGCATACATATTCAAGAATTATTATATACCACTATAACTTCATCTAAACATAATGCAATAAAGTTTGACTGTTTAATATTTTCCTTTACATCATCTTTTTACATATTAGCAAGACAACTTGCCCATTCCCATCCACTATTTTTTGACCAATGAGTCTAAGGAAATCTAGGAACATTCAAAAATATTAATAAAGTAGCAAAGTCAGGGTAGTATGACATAAGATGACCATTTTTCAAAAGATGAAAAACAACACTCAACTGAATAGTTTTTTACTTGAATGTTTATGACATCATATGTTTGAATTGAGCCTCAATCAAACTCGACATTTAACATTCTTCTCCTCTCTTTGCATATTCTCTTTATACTCTTCTTCATACTTAACATGTTTACATTCTTCCTTTGTTTTTCATCTAATCACATATTGTTCTTTTCCATTTATAATTTGTTTTTCATACACTTTACCGATATGCTTCTCTATTGTGTCTAGTTTTAGCTGCAACTTCTTGTCCCTTTTTAATTTCCAACTACATATCGTACACTTGCATTATGTTGAAGGCTCATCTTTGTTTGGATTTGGCACTTCTTCAATGAATGGGTACCTTGACACCCAATCCAACTGAAAATTCCTTGTCGTTTCCCACTCTCGGCCTGATTTTGATTTTCCTTTTCTTTTTCCATTTCATGTACTTCCAGCAACATCATTTGTGCCTTTCTCAGCAACATTATATGTGCCTTTCTCAACAACATCATCTGGGTCATTCACATCAACATTGCTTGCGACATTGACATCAACCTCAATCGACTTATTCTGACTACTCTGGGAATCCAATTCCATTGGAACATTAGATGCAATGTTGAGATCTGTCTCAATTATCTCATTTTGATCTTTCTTGGAGATTTCTCCTTGAACAATATTTTTTGGTGCATCTATAAGTATATATGTTGTACCTTCATCTGATAGACCACCAATATTAACATTATCGAAGTATGACCTCATGTTTCTATTTTTGCTCTTTGATGGCCTCCCTTCAATACTTTTAGGACTTTGTCTGCTTGACATCTCTCAAGAAATACAAACTGAAAGAAAGAGAATCTAAGAACTAAGAAGATAGACTCCTGTATCCTGATTACTCAATCAATGAATGAAACCCTACTAAATAATTTTTAAAAATGAACTAAAATTTGCAAACTTTGCGGATAAATAATCTTATAATACTAAAAAATAAAACTTCACTCACACTTAAAGATTGGTTTTGTCGAAGTCTGTTATACAACAATTTCTATAGTAGCAAATTGTCTATGATATGAATTGACTATAGAGAGCTCAGAATAGAACAAATTGTGACAATAAAATACCAACTTTTGACTAAATTTATACCAATCCAGATTTGAAAAATTTCGCGGGGCATTTTAAAATTAATCTTAAATTTTGGTGAATTTAAGAAGGCTATTGGCATCGGTGAGTGAAAATGGGCAAATCTCCCTAGCTAAAGAAATGATACATTTCAATTTCCAAGGCGATCATGGACCTATAATTACCGTTAACTTACAACACGACTAGCAAAAATGGGTCTTCCTAAACGATAACTTACAAAATGGATCCTCCTAAATGATTGTTCTATTGAACTGCTTACCTGGTATTGACAAATAAATGGGTGCATGTACATTGGAACTTTCTAAGCTATTGCCAAAAAAAAGCAAAATGTATGACTGGCCCCCAAAAGACAATGGAGAAACACCTTACCTATGACTGAAAACATAGAAAAATTGGGCGAATGGGAGATAGACCCTCGATCATCATATTCACCAATTTTAAAATTCTTGATCTCGACTATTCGCCAATTGGCAAAAATTTGCCACTAAAATTTATTCTAGCCCTTAGTCTCCTTGTGTTGTGTAGTGTAGCACTCGGGTTTGTGACATGGCTTAACCACCTCCTATGGATCCTATAAGTCTAGTGGTTGTATCAAGCATTAACAAGTCTATCATTTGGTGCAACGAGAACCGTACTAACAAGTGGTATCAAAGCTTGGGTCATAGGTTCAAACCCCCTCACTTACGCTAGGGGGGATTCTTGCAAGGTGTGTGCCCTTGAACTCCTTATGTTGTGCAGTGAAGCACTTGGGTTTGTGACATGGCTTAACCGCTTCTTGTGGATTATATAAGTATAGTGGTTGTATCAGGCATTAACATGTTGATCTTTTGGTGCAATGACAACCATACTTCTAACAAAAATGCCACAACAAATTATTTTCTAGATACTACCATTGTTATATGTGTACAAAATAGGCTCATTTATCAAGCTTTGGAATTTGTAAGCAATCATATGTAGTTAGCTACGCAATATCAAACTTATCAACTCCTGCCAACATCTCCCCAACTTATGCCATAAAAGGAGGTATGGAGATGCATCAAATAATAATTGAAGGGTCACTATCAAGTGCAATGTATCGATAAATTTGGAAAATGGACAAGGATGGATCAATTCTTTTGTATCTATAAAAGGGTGGGTCCTTTCATTTGATTGATGAAATAAAAACCTAGAGGCATTGATGCATTACTTGCAAGTATTATGATCGGAAAGGGCAATATTGCAAGTATTTGGATAGATATTTATGAAAAATATGAAATCAAAGAAAATTATAGATAGACATTATGAGTTATTTGGTGGGATACAATATACCATACCATGGAATGCAATGATTATAGGAAGTAACATCTAGATGGGAAATCCGTTTTGTGATTCCTTCAAATCATGAAACCCTAGAATTCAAGTTTCCACTCAAGCCAAAGAATAGTTGTGTTCCATGTATAATTGAAGAAGTTTCAAATCATCTCCTTAGTGGAAGAGTTCTTCAAGGTGATGCCTGATCAACATTATCTCGATTCACAAAAAGAAATGAGACATTATAGTACCGTGTATACATTAACACAAATTGAGTTACAAAACCTCCTCAAAGAAGCATCTAGATGTGGATACGGGGAACTTTCTCAATTGGATCATGGTAAAATGCAGAAGGCCTGCAAGTTTCTTTGGAGCATGTGATTTCACATATCCAAATATAGAGTTCATGACATAGGAAAAGAACATTGCATATGAGTTGTATATAAGACCACTCCATTGTAAAAAAAACAAAACTTGTTGGTTGGAAATATAAGAGAGAGATTATTGTGATCAACTTTAGTACCAACAGATTAATTGAAAAGATTTCACTAGAGAATGAGATTATGACAATTAACACAGATCATATTGGACAATATATCTTTTTCGTTGCCTCCCAGGGTTGCATTCATAGTTTAAATAAATTCACACATTGGGGCACTTTCTCGAACACATAGAAATCATAATAATGCTAAGCACAAATCTCTTACTATAAATGTTCAATTTAGAATATTTCTCTTCTAGAACGTGGAGTAGCATATATTCATAGTGAAAATTTATTGGCTTCATTTGAATCTGATGGCATTGTGATGTTTTGGAAGCATTAAAAAAATTAAAAATTAAAAATGTATGGTTAAATGAATAAAATGCTAGAATCCAAGGTGGGTTTCTTTTGTGTGTTTGTTGTGTAAGGCATAGTGGTATGGGTGACTCAATCTTTTCTTTAGAAAGATAAAATGTACAACAGAGGAGGATGAGAAACTACTTCATCTTGCAAAGCTTATGCCAACACTATCTGGAACATTATGAGAAACTTTTGGGTGAGACATGTGTAAAGAATGAAAATTATGAACCTACTGATGATCCTTAGAAGTTAAGGCCTGGCAAAATATATTCTGATGCAAAATCCAAATCTACAAGGTGTGATGTAATTGATATGAATGAAGATGAAAAAGAGATGTTATCTGAAGCAGGTCATGAAAATTATTTTATTGAAATATTCAATTAGTTGGATTGACACATGTTAAAGACAAAGATGACAAGAAGCCCAATGGATAGGGCACTAATCAATGGCTACCAAAGATTCTGGAGTTCTCTTCATTCTATCACAGAATGCAGTCCCCAATTAGAGCCAATGTTACCTTAGATTTTAATAGATCTTAGTTAACCCTCTCGACTACATATTATGTGTGAGGTTTATAAATTATTTTACATTAATATTAATATTTAATTCTTTTAAGAATTAAATATTATTTGCAAGAATTGAATATATGTTGTGCCAATTTAAACTTGGGGGATTAAGTTACATAGTTTTTACTTCTTAAGTAAATTAATTCTATCAAGAATTCATTATTCTTGTAATGTGAAAAATAATTGTGTACTAAATTATATAAAAGTACCCGTAAAAGAGAAAGGAGTTATAAGTAGGAAAATTGATATTGAGAGAAAAAGTTGTTGGATGAAAAGAAGTTATGAGTAGTTACCTAATTGTTTGGGTATGATCAAGTTCTTTAGAAGGGAATTATTTTATTGTAAAATGGATTCCCTCCTCTACGAGAAAAAGCTTTGTAACCAATTTTAATATTTTCATAGATGAAATATATACTTGGAAAAAGAATAATTTCTTAGATCCTTATGGATTTATTTTTCAAGGTCTTTGTGTTGTTCAGGGAGAGTGGCATGTGTACCATCAATTTGGAGGGATATTAGTAAACTATGATTTATCAATATTTACAATTATTCATTGGAAGATTTATATGAATATTGAAAGTTTGTGTGTTGTTAATGTTCATTTATATATTTCCTATTTACAAGCATTTATATCACTGTCCATATTATCTGTGCTAAAATATTAATAGCCACTGTGGTATTAATAATCAATTATACTTTCCTTTTGTTACAATAATTTATTTTGAGAGATGAGAGGTCATTAAAAATATAAAAATTCAATATGTGAGGGATCTACCCCTCTTTGAAATAAGAGGAAGATCATACTTTCCATGATGATCTATCCAATGTTGCAAGGTTTTGTTGTTGTCCATTGGACAAATTGATAAAGAAAGCACATGGACAAAACCATTTGCTAACACCTAGTATTACCCTTAGAAGTTCCATCAAAGTTAATTTTACATCTTCCCAAGTTAGGAGGAATCCATTCAACCTCTTCCTCCTATTATCATTTATGACAATATTGGGTGTCTGAGCTCCATCAACTCCCTTTGAATGTTGTCATCCTATAATGTGAATTTGGTGCCTATCTTAAATTTTCACTTGGCATTGACAATCTTGGTGATGTTGTCCCAAATCAGTTTGATCACTCCCTTAGAAGTTTTGAATGAATGTTTGAAAATCCTCCCATTTCTCTCTTTCCAGACTTGCCATATGAGAGTTGAAGAGGCAATGATCCACAAATCGGTCCAAAGCGTATTGCATTTTTATCTTGGCCAACTAGTAATGAATCCCATGATGTATGCTTGTCGAGGACTAGACAAACCAAGATTGATTTGTAGCCAGACCCAACAAGTAATTGAAAATGAGCAAGACAACAACAGGTGATCAATGCATTTTCTATTCTCCATGCATAATGGACATCTAGATAGACCGGTGATGCCAAAAGTCTGTAAATGCTCTGTAGTGAGGATTTTCTTATGAAAATATAGTCCATAAAAATGTGTCAGCCTTGGGCAAGATAGAAGAGTGCCAACACAAGATAGTTGGCTAGCTCATATCACATTTTGAACTTGATATCTAGCTCTGATCATATAGTCCCCTATCTTTGAGGCACACCAAATGATTTTGTCCTCTTGCTTATTAATTACATGATATTTCTTTGACTGAGTTGCATCTACAAGGTATGTTGCAACTAATTAGGGATCACAAGTGTTGAGACATCAATCCATCTATGCATCATACCTATCAACCCAAGCTCCTCCACTATATAATTTATTACTTTCAATCTCCAATGTTCAATTATAAGATCCAAATAAAATGCGAAATGCTCTATGAGACCATCAGTGTCCATTAAATGTTTGTGGTCATTCCAAGAGTCAAACCAAAAAGCCATTCTTTGCCCATTATTTATTCTCTAAGTCAAGTGTTTAGTAATAAGCCTCCTACTATCCCATAGGAAGTTCCAGATGGTAGAGCCTCTAGAGGAGTTGCCAATGGTCAGTATTAAGCTAGGATCATCGCAATCCAAGTTTTTTTTTTGAAATATCCTACACCACATCTTCTGAGGATCATGATACATTTTCCATGCTAATTTCGCACCCAATATCAAGCTTTGAGCCTTTACACATTTTAGTCCTACACCCCCAACCTCTCTTGAGAAGCACTCCTTATCCCATTGAATTAGAAAAAAATTACTTTCCTTCGTCGATCCTTCCTGAAGGAATTTCTTAAGAAAACTCTCCAGATGGACTTCAACTTGGTGCGAAATATGGTAATAGGACATAAGGTAAATATGTACTACTGATTTATGACATAGCAAATCATAACAATCCTTCTAGCCAAAGAAAGACATTTGTTCTTCCATTCACATCTTTTATTTTTGAATCTTTCCAACACCTTTTTCCAATATTTAGACTTGCATATGCTTATAAAGATGGGAGCTCCTAAATATTTAGTTGATAACTCTACAATCAAAAAACCAAATATGTTAGAAATTCTTATTTGGGTGATCTTCTTAGTGTTAAAGGAGAAGATCTTTGACTTGTCCTTATTCATTATTTTCCCTAACATTACTGAGCATTCCTCAATAGTCTCCTTGATTATTCTTGCTTCCCATATGTTGGCTTCCCCAAATAGAGTGGTGTCATCCGCATAATACTTGTGGGTTATTGGTTTCATATATTGAACCACCTTGACCCCTTTTCATAGCTCACATTCTCTTCTCCACTTGAAAGCCTTTACCATTGCCTTAACCATAATTCAACAAACAAGAAGGGGGAGATAGGGTCTCCCTACTAGATTCTATTCTAGGCCTTAAAGAAACCACATAAAGAACCATTAATCATTATTGAATACCTAATTATTAAAAAATAATACCAGATCAATTCCAACCATGTGTTGCTAAAGCCATTTTTTTTTCATTACAACCAATAGAAAATCCTAGATGACCTTACCATACGCCTTACATCCAATTTGATCATCAGGCCTTTGATCCTCTCTATCATCATGGAATGAATAGTTTTTTCTAAACATAATGACATTTTCATTGATCTCCCTTTCTAGTGTAAAACCATTTTGATCCATCAAGATGATATTGGCCATAAAAATTTTCAATCTATTTGCAAGAACCTTCCTTAAAACCTTATAAATCGTATTACATAATGGAATGGGCTTGTAATCCCCGAAGGTGTCACAATAATTCTTCTTTGGGAGAAGCATAATTACAATATTATTTATGTCTTTGACAAACATCCTCTTTATTTTGAAGTCTTCAACCACCTTCCAAAAATCTATACTAATGAAGGGCCAACATATTTAGAAAAACTTTGGGGGAAAGTTGTTAGGGCTAGGTGAATTATCGGGGTGAAGATGGAATATTGCCATCTTCACTTCCTCCAATTTAATACCTGCTCTGTTAGAATTTTGTTATCTACATCCATAGGCAATACAAGGATATGATGAAGGTCAATCTTCCCTTCAACACTTTGTCCATTAATAAGGAGTGCCCGAAAGAACTCGGTGGTCGTAGTCTCCACATCAGTAGCCTCACAAACCACACTCCCATCCAATTTTTTGATTGATTCAATCTTATTGTCGAAGCTTATGGATTTTGAAAAAGTATGGAAGAATCTTGTATTGTTGTCACTCAGTCTAAGATAAACTTCACATGATTTGACCCTCCAAAACTCCTCGTCCCTAGCCAGCACTTCTTACAGTTCCTCCATTAGAGACTTTTCCTTCTCAAAGTCCTCTCTATACATACCATTGACTATGACTCTATTATTTATTTCTTCAAGTTTTAATTCAATTCTATCTTTTTCTTCAAAGATATTCTTGAAGACCATCTTATTCCACTCTCTTAGCCTCATTTTTAGGTATTGCAATTTTTTTGGTAAACTTGAAGCTCTTTGTTCCTGTCACCTTGCATTCATTCCACCTTTGTGTAAAGTGGAAAATCGAACCCTAGGTGTTCCCCCCACTCCAAGGAGAGAGAAAGGAGGCCACTAGGGTTGACGATTTTCACTTAGGAGAGACTTTACATTCAAAAGAGGGGTTGAAACTCACAAGATCCAATCCCACACAATGCAAGATTGAATTCTAAATGAGTTTCAAGGGTTGAGACAACAAGGATACCCTCTTTTGTAAAGAATGTAGATAGAAGGATTGAACTAGTAGTGTATATAAAAGTAAGAAAGATTTGCTTGTAGATGGAGATAAGGACATAGGATGAAGCTATGGACCTGAAATTAGCAGTAAAATGTTGAGACGATGTTGTCCTGCAAGTTTGAGCAAAAGTTGACGGGACGATGGCGCCAGGAGTGCACACGGTCCTCCGAAAAATCCATGAAACGAAGGGGGATCTATTCGTCTCTGCACAAGGATTCCAGATCTTCAATTACAGCCGCGTACCTGCAACCTACACATGGAAAAGAGAGGACAATTGGGGGGTTAGGGATTAGGGGTTTGCCTTCAGGTCAAACCCCAGTTTTGGAATTAACCAAGAAATGAGAATGCTATAAATGTAAATGTTTGTAATGTAATCAAGTACTGATACCTTGTTGTAAGAATGTTTGTATTCTTACATGCGAAGGTGTAATGATGTTGTATGTTATATGTTGTAGGTGATCTCCTCTTCAATGGTTGAATCCTTGTCTTGAATGCAACACCTAGCCTTGAATGGAGACCTAGAATGCTCAATTGCTTGAAGGAATGCTTGAATGCTTGAATGTTTGAATGTTTGAATATCGCTTCCACCTCTTGCACACATATATCTT